>NW_024426908.1:34309-39894 GCF_017311325.1 Ursus maritimus | reverse complement strand
GTCTTTATTTCTCCATCAATTCTGAATGACAGCCTTGCTGGATAAAGGATCCTTGGCTGCATGTTTTTCTCTGAAAGAGCTTTAAATATGCTCCCCCAACCCTTTCTCTCATTCCAGGTCTGTGTAGACAGGTCTAACGTAATACTGGTACCTTTGCCTTGGAACGTGAGAAATTTCTTTGCCCTGGCTGCTTTCAACACTGTATCCTTGGATCTGATATTTGCGCTTTGCACTAAGATGTGAGGTGGCCTAGGTTTGTCGTGGTTGAGCTTGGGGGAGGTCCTCTCTGCCTCTTGGACACGAATGCTTGTTTCCTTTGCTAGATTAGGGAAGTTTTCAGCTACAATTTGTTCAAATATCTCTTCTAGACCTCCCTTTTTCTCAACCCCCTCGGGGATGCCGATGATTCTGACATTGGAACGTTTCATTGAGTCTGTAATCTCCCGTAATGTACATTCTCGAGATTGGATTTTTTTGAGCCAAGTTCCTATTTTAGCTTTCTCTTCTACTAACACATCCTCCAATTCATTAATTCGTTCTTCTGCCTCATTCACCCTGGCCGTCAGAGCATCTAGTTTTGACTGCATTTGATTCATAGCATTTTTCATTTCTGCCAGATTCGCTCTCATTTTTCCCCTTAGAGATGTTATTTTCTCGTTATCATTTTCCTTAATATTTTTTTCAAGTCTACACATCTACTTGACCATTGTTACTCTGAAGTCCATTTCTGAATATTTGATTATATCCATATCCATTAGTTTTGTGGCAGATGCCACAGACTCATTGTCTTTTCTTTGCTAGGGGGATTTCTCCTCATCATTCTGATGAGGAGAGGTTGCGGGGTTGTCCAGAGCCCAAATTATTGACCAGGACTCATGCAGTGTGCTCGTGTTTTATAGGGCTGTAGGGATGTGGGCTTCTTGATTTTTCAACCTGCCTTCTGGGGGAGGGGCCTGCCACACCAATACTCAGGCAACCCTGTTTGGGTAGAGTCTCCTGTCCCCTGAGAGGGGGGATGGGGATGGGAACACTGTGAGCTGGTATTTCCAGGCTTTTGTTTTCTGGCGGCTTTCCCTGGCAGTTTTCTGTGGCTCTTCTGAGAGTCAGAGCAGCAGTGGCTGAATCCCAGCCTCTGTCTCAGAGCAGAGATATCGCAGTTCGCTCTCCCCTGAGCTCTTCTGGCCTTTTTAACTCTGTTTCTGTTGGTGCTGCTAAACCCTACAGCGTCCCAGGATATGTGCCCCACAGCTCGCACCCCAGCCCTCACTTCCAGGGCCGGCGCCTCTCTGTCCTTTGTGTTTCTAACACCCCCAGCTGCCATCCACCCCCGCGAGCTCCGGAGCTCCGTTTCAGTGTGGTTCGTGCGCACTCCAGAGCTCTGGTTTTTAGACTGGTTGCGCACGTTCCCTGGGTCACAGTCTCAGTCTGCTCTCTCCCTGGTTCAGGTCCTCCAGTCCTCCCATTCCCCAGTGCAGGTGGCTACCGCTTCCTGGCACCCGAACACAGCAGCTCCCTCCCCCTTCCATTTATGTTCCGATATCTGAGTGCAGCTTCATGGCTTCCCGCTTCGTACCTCAATACTCAGTGCTGGAGATGTTCATTTGTAGAGATCCAGATGTATCTTCCTGCGTCTCAGGCTGATTCTGTGGGTGTTTAGGATGGTCTGGTACCTATCCAGCTCGACTCAGGGGACCGGCTGAAAAAGGGGACCCCCGCTCCTCTGCCATCTTAACTCCTCTCCTTCTAAAAAGCATATTAAGAAGAGTGGTATTGTTTTACAGTTTTATGTTTAATGTCTGACTTACGGGTTGTTAATGATATATCATTTTGATTAATATACGAACAAAATCTGGCTCCATACAGATATGTTGGTGAGATATTGAGCCTTGGTGTGTGCCTGTAATGGTCTCCGGGATCCAAGTGTGGTCCTTGGTCACACTTGGAAAACCACTGTTGTAATATATGCTATTCAAATTTAAAATTCGTCATGTACTGTATCTTGTTAAAGAGGTGTTTTACTAGCTAAAAGTAAAAAAGGTGGTTCCTCCCTGACTAATTTTTGTAACAGAGTACTGTGTTTCATTAAAGACAAAAGGAGTTCTGCATGGAAACATTTTGAAATTCTGTTTGCATCTAAGAGAAACAAAGAAATGATAGAATTTATGTATATTGTTTAAGCTTTAAAGTACCTCGCAGTGGTTATGTCTTCCATATTCTACATTGGTTGTCTATTACTTTGCATAGCAGTAATAGCCAAAATTTTTTGAAACTCTGGCTTCTGCCAGAGTCCATCTTCTTCTGGTTTCCTCTCACTGGGGATACAGAAAGCTACTGTTTTAAGGATTCTTACCACTGGCCATATTCAAAGTACCATCATTTTGAATTTTGAGTGTTTTATTGTAAAGGCAAGAGCATTCATTCATTCTATGCCATCCAGCAATTATTTCTTGAATGCCTATATGTGCTGGACTCTAGGCGATGCATTTTCCACAGTTGAGGAAATATGTCATTTTAGAGAATCATAAAGTGGAAAAAAGTAGAAGAAAAAAATTACCTCCAAATTCACGCCCCAGGGGACAGGTGTAGTTGCTATTTTGTTTTATTTGATTGCAGTTTTTAAAATTCTGTTGACTTTCGGTATTAGCACTGCATTTATTTTTGCCTAGACAAGAAACAAGGACAAGAAAATAAGATTTGTTCCAAGGAAGTTCAGTAGATTTATATATGTTCTCCATTTGGACTCACCTTCTAGGTTCCCATCCACATCTCTGTCCACCTCTGTCTGTCCATTCTGTCTTCATCTACTTACCACTCATCCATCTGCACTCATCCATCCTCTATCCAGCCATTCACCACCCAACTAACTTATATAGTGGATCAGATATCACTGTTCAGGATTATAGGGATATAGTCTGAAACACGACATAAACAGTCTCTGTTATCTCTGAGTTTATGACCTGTACATTGTTTTAGGATTGATAGTCATTCAAACTTCAATCACTTTTGGGGAATTTATACTTGAATTTCTTGTTATGGAAAAATATACTCACTACCTTTGAAATCCACCAATGGACTGTTTTCTTACCTACAGGATTCTACTTCGGGAAAAAAAAAATTGTCTGCTTATACAGCTGGAAGAGGCTTCCCGCTTAACATCCTATCTCCAGTCTCAGTTAAAAAGGTAGATTACTTTCAAAGAGAAAGGTATATTTAATTTCACTGTTATAAAGACAAGTCCATGAAATTCGTAATTCCCTTTAGTTTAGATTTTATTGTACCATAACTTGGGAACTGAAGTAGTATGAACACAAAATGTCAAAGTGGATACATTATATTTTTAGAACAAACTGTTAAGGTATGATTAAAGGAATATGAACTGAATTTCGCTTTACAATAACAAATGTGAAGTCACATTTCTCTAAAGATTTTTATAATTAGGTAACAGCTAAAGAAGTATGACATGCATCTAAATCTATGCACAGGTACATTCTTATTTTTTATTTTAAAAATGATATGAATATTTTAAATGTAAGTAGGGTTTGGATGCACCATTAAAGGCTACGTTTTCAAATACTGTATTCTGAGGCATATTAAGAGCTTATATATATATTTTTTCAGAATATACTCTTTATGACAGGAGATAGGAACTGTTATTATTCTAGGGACCAGTGAGAAAATAGGATCTCCAGAGGTCAAATAATGGCCAAATGTCATTAGCTAGTACATGTTTGAGTCAGGAATTCAACTTAGGCAGTAATATTCTAGAGTTCTTCATTTTAATCATTGCTGTAATTGAAAATGTGCTATGTGCTAAACATGTTATTTTTGGGGTCACAGACCCTAAAGTCAAAGTAATTTAAGGAATTAGTAAAATTTAGTGTTTTTTTTTTCCAACAGTAGAGATAAATGGTTTTGTGTGGAATTAGGCAACAGCAAGGAAAGGTTGGCTTCTGTTTTTCCCAATTCAGTAATGTCTTCAGTTTTTTCAGTTTTATTACAAGTTGCTGAGTAACAAACATTGTTCATCTTTTAATTTTGAAATAGGAAAGGGATGGCATTCAGCATTTTATTGGCAATCAATATATTTTGGTACCAGCCTGGAATGTTAATATTTCTCTAAAGCACAATACGGTTTGATGGATTTATTAATAAATTAGCTATTTTCTTAAAAAAATGCAGTTGATCAAAAACTGCTAAGTATAATGAAATTGGGGCTCTGAATACTAGTGATGAAGACTAATCACATTATGTTTGAACTTAGTTTTTTCTATAATAGGTATATTCTTAAACATTAAAAAAATAGTGGAAAGTTGTATTACTTATGTGATATAACAAAATACCCCAGAGTTTACCTGCTTAAAACAAGAAACATTCATTCATTATCTTGTCATTGCTTTGTCAGAGAAGTGAGACGAGCTTAGAAAATCCATTTCTAAGGGGCGCCTGGGTGGCTCAGTCCTTGGGCGTCTGCCTTCGGCTCAGGGCGTGATCCCGGAGTCCTGGGATCGAGCCCCACATCAGGCTTCTCTGCTGGGAGCCTGCTTCTTCCTCTCCCACTCCCCCTGCTTGTGTTCCCTCTCTCTCTGGCTGTCTCTCGCTCTGTCAAATAAATAAATAAAATCTTTAAAAAAAAAAAAAAAAAAGAAAATCCATTTCTAAATGAACTCACAGGGTTGTTATTCTCCACTTGTCATCTTGTAGGACTGTATGGTCTGAGCAATGTCCTCAAAAGTGGCAGCAAAAGGAAATAATAGTGCCACAGAATATCTCAGAGGGAAGCCAGTATTTTGGGAACCTAATTTGTGAAGTGACATTCCATCACCTTTGCTATATTATATTTGGTTACAAGAAACTCTTAGGTGCAGTTCATACTTAAAGGAATGACTGCCTAATGTAAATGCAAAGAAGTCTATGTGTCTTTCATAGGTAAGTTACTTCATTGAAATCACTGTGCCCTGACAAGATGCAGGAAAGTTTGTTGTCTCCAAATACTTAGCAAAATGGCTGTAGGCATTCACTTAATGTTTTTAAACCCAAATTTCCTCATTGTGAAGAAAAATTACTTGCATGTAACTCTTGATCTTGGGGTCTTGGGCTCAAGCCCCACTTTGGGGGTAGAGTTTACTAAAAACAAAACAAAGAATATGCTCTAGATTGTTGTAGATACAACAAATTCCTTGTAGTTTTCTTTTATGACCAAATTATTAGGATCTTTACTGAAGTTTAGTGCATAATGTATCATCTTGTACTCTAACAATAGTATTAATGAATTATATTAGATATTTTATAGGTAATATTAATGCTAAATGATGATTATAGAATTAACTAGAGGAAAATAAGAGTCGCATCAGGTTATCATGAGAAACAGTTTCACGATTTGAAACAAATTAAGAAAAACCCTTTATTGCCTCTCTTTCAAGAGAATGGAGAAATGTCAAAGGAAATGATGAAGGAAAATAACAAATGATAACATTTTTATGTGTATTTTTTATACTGTGTATTCATCAGAGAATTAAAAGATTTTCACCCAGAAGTCAACAAAGGTGTTCTTAAAGATTATGAAAAAAATTGTTCATGTTAAGTAA
>NW_024426908.1:32607-34155 GCF_017311325.1 Ursus maritimus | reverse complement strand
TTTTTTTCTAATTGGCAGATATTTTATTATTTTATTTTATTTATTTTTAGTATAGTTGACTCAATGTTATATTAATTTCAGGTGACAAACATGATTTGATAATTCTGTGCATTATTCAGGATTCACTGTGATAAATGTCACCATCTGTCACCATACAATATTATTACAATAGAAGTATCTCTCGTTTCAGCCTGTCCACCAGCACCCTGACTGTGTCTTCAGGGAGCAGTCGTGGGTCCCTGGCCTCCAGCCGGGGCTCACTCGCCTCCAGCCGCGGGTCCTTGAGCTCCGTCAGCTTCACCGACATCTACGGCCTCCCACAGTACGAGAAACCCGATGCCGAGTGTGGCCAGCTTCTGCGCTTCGATCTCCTTCCCTTCGACTCCCTGGGACGAGACGCCCCCTTCTTAGATCTCCCGGTCCCCTCGGGCTTCCACAAGCAGAGGCGCTCCCTGGACCAGACTGCCGGCTCAGGCCTCTGCTCTGGGGGATGAGGACTTGCAGGGCACGGCCTCCCTTCAGCCGCATGGGCTCCCCGGGGATGGGGAAGGACCTCGCGAGCGAGGACCCCAAGTGCCCGCCGCTGCCACGGCTGCAAGTAAGTATTGAGGAGTGTTGCTGGTTTTCTCAGTGCTGGGGAAAGAAGGGTTTCTGGTTCCAGGAAGAAATCGTGTGCAATGGTACACTTTAAGACTATTGATACAAGTAGGAATGTCCAAACCTAATTTGGTTTGCACAGTATTACAGTGGATGTTTCTACATCTGCAACTGTGCTTAGTGCCTGCTGTGAAAAGATAATTAAAATGGGCAGAGTAGTCTTTCACTCAAAGTACTTTTCCAGGGTGTGCTTATTTGTTAAAAAAAAAAAAAAAAAAAAAAAAGGTAAAAAGCACAAATCTTCCACAAAAGACCAGCACATGCACACTGTAGCCCACCAGAAATTTCCACTTCCTTTGTTGCTTTGATTTTGTATCTTTATCCTTTCTTCTTGGATTTTCAAGGACTTAATTCTATCAAATGGAAAATCCCGTGTGATTTCAAAACAATGTGACAGTAAACATTAGTCATTTCTGTCAATCACTTTGTCTGGTGATCTTCAAATCCCTGCGCAATTAACTACCAACTCTGTGTCTTTGACCACATCCTTGCTTCATTGCTCTTCACCATGGTTGATCTTTATACTCCCTTAAATTCACCACCATTCTATTCATGACTTACATCTACCATACCAGTCCCTGTTAAATTTATGTATTTAATCATATGCCAGTTATGTTCAGAAGTGGTCCCTTGGTTATTTAGCGTCTCCATTATTTTGTTATCTCTCCATGTTCCCAGATTTCCCTCAAACATAACTCCAATATCCACAGTTACAGTGTTTCTGTAATTCATGTGTTCACAAAAATTTCATTCACTTTGTGTCTTTTTTTGTTGTTTGTTTGTTTTAAGGGAAACATTGACTTTTCCATTTTCATTCATTGTCTAAGCTTATTTTTTTTTCTTATTCTTTTTTGTCCCCCTTCCCAGCTTTCCTCCAAAGGTTGATATACA
>NW_024426908.1:28411-32544 GCF_017311325.1 Ursus maritimus | reverse complement strand
TGGTGAGCTGTTTTTATTTCTAATCCTGATTCCTTTATGTTTCCTTCCCATTTGCTGGCCAATTTTGTAATTGTTCAAACTTGGTAAAAGGGACTTACTGGCCTGTGCTAAGACACTGCCCCCTATTGGTGGAAACTTGCATGATGATGTCCTTTAACTTAAACCCTTATAAACTCAGAATAATTAATTCAGTGAATGAATTGTGGAGGGTGCTCACAGAGAAGTGGTGATTAACCAGCTTCAGGTATGCACACAAGGTGACTTCCTACTTCCCACTTCTGTGGAGGGCTGTGGGAAGCTTGACCCCAGAGTCACTGTAGGTTCGTAAATTTTCCAAGGATGTTAGTACACTTTGTGTTATGCTACCCCTCATTTATGATGCCCAAAGTCATGTAGATTTCTCCAACTTTAAGTTGGTCTAGGAGCAGTACAATCTAAGTTTGAACTCAAGCAAGATCCAATTTTAGTAAGGTAAAATTTGAAATTGCCTAAACTCTATGAATAATTTCTTCCATTGTGTTTTAAATGAATCTGAGGGGGCTGAAGGGTGGCTAGAGGAGTGGAGTAATAGACTGTAAGCTTTAACATATTTTACATTTTTACTAAGGTTTTAACTTCCTGTGATTTTAAAAGCCAAATAATGTGATGATTTTGAAATCCTTTTCTAGTTTCATTTCCCATTGCAATTTGCTAATCTAAATCCATAAAAACTTGGTTTTTGTTAATCTCTTAACATTTTTATCACATTCATACTATATTTAAATTCTGCAGTTTCTCACTTTGTGCTTTGTGTTTGTGTATCTTTTTCCTTATGAGGCTGGACAGAAGTGTTCACTGTAAGTGACCTTGGAATTCTTCACCTTGTTAGTCAGGCTGTAGGCATATCTTTGTGCAATGAACCAGTGTATTTAGGATGGGAGGGGTGTGGCCAAGAAAGGCATATCTTATAATTGTACTTTAATGTAGCTTAGTAGTTACCATTATTATTATTTCACATTAATTTTTATGACTAAGGTTGGTTAAGATTTTTATAAAAGCTTGATACATTTATTCCTCTGTTTTTCCCCCCGGAACTTACTGGCTTTTGGTATTTTAATATGCCAGCTGGCATATTTGCCCATAATGTGGTTCTCATTGTATTTTCTTCCTTTATGTCAGGCAGTGTTGCTGTTCTTGATGTCTCAGTTTCTTTCTGTCTTTGATGATTAGAAAGGTCAGATATCTTGCAAAATGAATATTTGGGACATTTCTTACTTCATCAACATTGTTTCCCATGATCAGTCTTATTGTTTTGAAGGCTGAAAATGGTTTGCTGGGATCTGCCCTGTGATTTTCTCTCTTGAGGATACTACCTATTTTGTCAGTTACTTGGTGTTAACTTTGTTTCATTGTGCTGTTTCCTTAAAGTAACATAAGGCCATATATAAAGTAATGCAGGAGCCATGCTGTGAGTATCCGGGTGGGCTGGGAATGAAGATTGTGAGCAGTTTTGTTTGCTGGGGGTCAATGCAGCAAACTGAGGAGTTCTGTTTGTAATTCAGAGCCTGGAATTTGGGGTCCCTTTCTGTTGCAGGGCTGATGAGTAGAGCTTCAGGAGTCTTATCTAGACATTGGGAGTTGGTGTCTCCGGCCACCGCAGAATGAGGCTGACTTCTGTCCCAGACTGCGAAGGGGTTGGTAGTACCCTAGGGTTGGCATTGCAGACCTTTGAAAGGTCAACTTTTGCCTGCAGTTGAGACCCTCAGACGAGAGGCCATACAGCTTCAAAGTGTTGTGTGCTGTTTAACAGGTTTGGGTTTAATTGGCTGAATAATAAATTGATTGAAAAGAGGAATGGTCATTGGTAGACTTAGCCATTTCTCTTGCTTAAGGGTTGCGGACTCATCTACATTTGCAATTTATAGAGCTAATGTAATAAAAAACACAAAGATAGAAGAGAGACGGGTGTTTTTGATAAGAACTATCATACTACCAGTGATATTCATATCTTCTGTTTTCTCGTTAAGCATGCCTCTATGAAATGTATGTACATCTTCATGTTTATTATAGGAAGATTGTTTTCCTTCATTTGTTATTTTTTTAAATTTTCGTTAAATTAAACCAAAACGTGAGTAAAGGAGTAGAAACAATAGGTGAATTACTGAAAGGAAAAGTTTCAGTGCTTATCTTTGCATCTTCATATAGTAGATATGAAACTTAAAAAATAAACTGTTTTATAAGTAACATTCTAACCATGAAAAAGCAATTTTGACCTCAGAACTACTGGGGAAAAATATTGCAGTTAGAGGCCAAAGTGTGTGAGTCCCATAAACACTTCCTTTGTGATGCATCCAGTGCAATTGCTATTGTAATTTGGGGTAACATTTCTTTCTGGGATTTCAGATAGGACTTCTGAGAGTGGGAAGGGGATTCCCACTATCATCTTATGTTCTGTATGCTCATTAAGGAGTTGAAAAGAACTTTAACATACCAAATGTTTTTCCAAACAGCTTACAGCTTTTAAAGAAACAGCCAGAAGTCTACTTCAGTTTTCAATAGCTAAAAAAATTTACTGCACCAGGATGCCTGGGTAGCTCAGACAGTTAGTCTCCAACTATTGATTTCAGTTCAGGCCATGATCTGTGGGTTATGACGTTGAGCCCTACATCAGGCTTTGCACTCAGCATGGAGCCTGCTTAAGATTTTCTCTCTCCCTTTCCTCCGTTCCTGCTTACACACTCTTGTAACTGAAAAAAAAAAAAAAAAAAAAAGAGTGGAACATATTTAAATACGTATGAATATATGATATATGTATCTGTAATGCATGTCTTTGGAGCACTTAGTAACTCTCATGTGCCCTAACTTAGAGTGTTCATTTCTTGGCATCACAGTCCCTGGCCTCCCATGCTGTCACCTCCTGACCGCAGGTATGTCTCTTGTTTATAGCAGTGACTCTTCGAGAAGACAGCGCCAAGAGGTTGGAGAGGAGAGCGCGCCGAGTGTCTGCATGCCTGTCGGATTATTCGCTAGCAAGTGATAGTGGGGTATTTGAGCCTCCAACCAAAAGGTTAGAAGCTGATCTTCTCCCTCAGCAGACTTCCCACAGTGTTACTGTTAAGCACAAAATGTATGCGTACTGGGACTTGTGCATATTGAAACTGCGTGTGTCTCCAAGGCTAGAATCTCTTCCTGGCTTCTCTCAACTTTGGTAGGCTGGGCCTTAGCAACCCGCAAAGAAAACTCCTCTGGCTTCTGTGTGCCTTCTGGAGGTTGGCCCTCCTTCCGTGGTTCGAGGATGACTTCCTCCTCTCTGGCTCTGGTCCGTGGAAGGCCTAAGCCTCTGAGAGCTAGAAGAGGAGAGCCATTGTACAAGAGAGACCTGCCTTTCTCGAAAGCATTCATTAGAAATGAATGTTCTCCCTCCTTTCCCTCTTTCCTAGGCTAGAGGAATCACTTTGTGACAACAAAACACCTTTGGGATTCTGGGCTTTATTTTGATTTGATATGTTTGATGTCATTGTTCCTTTCAGGTGTCTGTCAGACATTTCACTTACTGCAAATGGCTTAAGAGTTAGTTTGGAAGTTTGCCCTGAATGGCACATGTGGTTTTGAAAGATATCCCAAGTTATTTTCTCAAAAACAACAGCACTTTGTAGGCAGGTACCTACGGAGGTATGTCGTGGGCCTCCTGTGTCCTTTCAGTTACATAAAGAATTTAGTGAAGTCACAACTTAAGAAAGCCCTTCTCGGTAAGAAGCGCCCCAGCACGAGAGCTTCTGGCAAACCAGTGATGGTTCCCTGGGGAGTAACCCCGGTGATTTCTAGTTTGTTCAGGAGTGAAGATGCTGAAGAGTCTGCACACGGAGACGCTTGTGGTAGTGAAGGGCCCCAGATCCACGTTGGATTTGTGTGAGTACAGGACACTCCTACCCTGTCGCTCCTATAGAGGGCCTGTAGATCGAGGCCCACCCAGTGACCCACACTTCCAGGCCGGGAGGGACGCAGGGACCTCCGCCGTCTGGCTGGTGCTCGCGGCCTGGACGCCTGCAGCCCGTTTCAGTGGCTCACGTGGGGGGACAGAGGTGGCGGGAAGGAGGGATGGGGGAGAGCGGCTCCACCGCCGTCCTCCAACACTGGGGGTCACGGCTGCTGTC
>NW_024426908.1:26576-28215 GCF_017311325.1 Ursus maritimus | reverse complement strand
GGAAGACTGCAAAGTGTAAGCTGGCTGGTGGGCAGCACTGTGCTGCGGGGCCCCGGGGACACCCCCGCCGGCGCTGGCAGCTCCCCTGTTCTGCTCGGCACTTTGGGGCGGGAAAAGGCCGTTCGGGAACCTGAGTTCCAAAGCTTATTCCTAATGAAATACCAGGCAATGTCTGAATAGAAAGGCTTAGAAATTCTGAGAAGAGTGAGTGATGTAGTGGCGCCCAGCTCTGTGCTCCTGCAAAGTGAATGGAAAGGCTTCTGGCCGGGACCAGGGGCCCTTGTCTGAGCAAAGGAGAAGGAAAAACGCGTAGCTGCCGTTGGAGGGCGCGACCTCTGTGAGCTCTGTGGCCCCAGATGGCTGCCAGGCGGGTCCCACTTAACAGGCTGTGGAGCATACTGGTCATGGTCCGTTCAAGCCCAGGGGTGCCCTTTCCTTCCACGAGTCTTTACACTTGTCTTCTAAAGGCCTTGGGAGCAACCCTGTTGTAAGTGGCTGAGAGCTCGCCCTGGGATTTTGCTCACCCTGATGGTGTACTTTGCAGCCAGTGTTTGAGCTTCTCGTTTGTTCCATGCTGAGGGTGGACAGGGCAGGAAGTCCAGGCTGGTGTGAACTGTCTTGGAGACAGGCACAGCTTGAAGAGGGAGCCAAGAGGCCATGGAGAGATCAGTACAGGTGGCTTCCCAAAAAGCTGGTGAAAGCAGGACCTCTGACCCCTTCCAAAGTCTTAACGACTGACTTGTAAGCCTTTCTCTTTGTGTTTTTCCCAGTAATCTCCAGGGTCACGTAAATTCTTTGGGTTTACTCTTAGTTGAGCAAAGAACCTTTTCGAAAAGACTTTAAAATTCTGCCCGTGGGCATCCGAATAGGGAAACATACATGTGTATACGTGTGTGGTTCATGCTTTTCATCGCACGAATCTGTCAGTAAGTGTCACCTCTCTGATTTTTCTTCCCTCTTTCTGGTTTCAGACACATCCGAGTCTATTTGCCGCCGATTGACTCTGGCACCCCGAACACTTACTGCTCGAAGGCTCTGGAATTCCAGGCCCCCCTGGTATTTAATGAAATTTTCAGAATCCCCGTGCATTCAAGCATGTTGACGTTGAAGTCACTTCAATTATATGTATGTTCACTGAATCAGCAGATGCAGGAAGAACTGCTGGTATGTCCCTGCACCATCCCCATACTCCCATCACTTCTTCTCCCTTTTCCCTGGTGATCTTCTTTCCCATTCCCTCCTTCCTTTCTTTGTGTTCAGCCTCTCTTAATCTGTTTCCCACCCTCTCTGTTCTTATCTTTTTGCCTTTCTTTCACATTTTTTGTTTTCTCACCAATCTTTTTCTTCTTTCTTTTTTTTTGGTCTGTACTCCTTTGTCTTTCTGCCTGTCTGTAACTTTTTTCTCAGTTTCTGTCCCTTCATTCGTTTCCCTGTCTTTCTCCCCTCCATCTTTTTTTCCTATGGTGTGTTGTTCAGGAATTGTTATAACATTAAGTGATCTTTGTAGGTAGAAGTACAGAATCAGATGATAAAACCATTTATCTTGTCAGGTGCCTTGTACTTCGAATATATTATGTCAGCTAATACTTGCAAAAATTCTATATTTATTCCCATTTTCAGTTGAGGAAACTGAGTAAAA
>NW_024426908.1:25987-26566 GCF_017311325.1 Ursus maritimus | reverse complement strand
TTTGTCTTGCCAAGTATATTGTACTTTAAATACATTATCTCAACTAATACTTGCAAGACTTCTGTATTACCCCCATTTTCAGTTGAGGGAACTAAGTAGGATTGAAAAATTGGGCAAATAAAAATAGAGGATGGTCAGTTAAATGTGAATTTCAAATAAACTGTGGATTTCTTTTTTAATATAAGTATGTCCTATGCACTATTTGGGGACATACTTATACTTTAAAGAAATCCGTTGTTTATTTGCGATTCGCATTTACTGGCTGCTCTCTGTTTTATCTGGTACTCCTCGAACTAAGAGCACGAGCAGCCTGTGTTCAGTACCCCAGCCGTGCACTGGCCGGAGCCATGACTCGGCAGGCAGATGGTTTCTTTGTGAAGTTGGAATTTCTCCCCTTGGTCTCACCCCTCAGCAGGAGAATTCGATGGTGGAGTTCAGCCAGCTCTCTCTCTCTTTTTTTTTTTTTTTTTTTTTAATGATTTTTTAGCCAGCCTCTTCCCTTTTTTTTTTTTTTTTTTTTTTTTAATGATTTTTTATTATATTATGTTAGTCACCATACAGTACATCCCTGGTTTTTGA
>NW_024426908.1:25565-25961 GCF_017311325.1 Ursus maritimus | reverse complement strand
GCTTGTCCACTCTGTACCCCTGTCCCCCTCCTGGCACTTCTCCATGGGGCTGAGGTAGGGGTCCGGGAGCCTCCCTCAAGAACCTCTGCTGCCACTTTCATTTCACTGCAGTCCTTCGAAGAGCAATGACACATTCTGCCTTTCTGGTTAGGATCAAAGGGCAACTTGATGTTTTACAAGATTCCCCTTGATTGTTAAGGTGAAATCACTCAGTGCCTGTTCTGCCTTTTTTTTTTTTTTTTTTTTTCCGGGGACACTCACACAGGGCATTGCTCAGATCAACCTGGCTGACTACGACGGATCCAGCGAAATGCAGCTGCGCTGGTATGCTGTGCAGGTGTTCAGCAGCTGCGGGCCGCCCAGGGCCAGGGAGAGCGAGCGGGTGGGGGGTGCCGT
>NW_024426908.1:23203-25504 GCF_017311325.1 Ursus maritimus | reverse complement strand
GGAGCTGCACGAGGTGGCCAGACCACGTCCTGCTGGCACGCGGCGTGTGCTTCTCGGCCCTGGAGAGCCGCCGAGGGCGGCCAGCCACGGCTCAGGAGCGCCCCTGTCCCCCGCCCAGCAGGACGCGGTGACGGCGCTGCTGGCCAGAACCACAGCCCAGCTGCAGGCCGTGGAGCGCGAGCTGGCCGAGGAGCGGGTGAAGCTGGAGTACACGGAGGACGAGATCCTGGAGATGGAGCGCAAGGAGGAGCTGGCCGAGGCCGTGTCCGAGAGGTAGGGCGAAACCCCTTTCTCCCATCTGGAATATGAAGCGTGCTTTCTCGGGCCACTGAGGCCTAGTACTTGGCAGCCGTGGCCCTGGCAGAGGACTTCGGTACAAGTGGCTTTTCTCTTCTGCACCTCTGTACAATGTGCTGGATACATTTGGTATCACCCCAAAGTTGGGATGCTCACTGGGAGTTTCATGCTCCTCCAGAGGATGCAGTGCCTTGACCCCTTGACCCCAACTCCCCCTGCAGGCTTTTCACCTTTTTGTACCCTTGTGCAATGTCTCTGGAAGAGTGGGAGTGACTACTAGCGACTCTGCTCTGCCATGATTAATATAAGGTCCCTATAAGTTGTTTTTAAACAACTTTATGGAGGCCTAATTTCTCTACATAGAATTCACCCATTTCAGGTATACAAATCAGTGGTGTTGGGTAGAATCACACAGGTATGCTACCTTCACCACAATTCATTTCAGTCACTTCCCTCACATCAGAAAAAAAACCCACCCTCATAATACTGCTTGCTCATAATAGTGCTTGCTTTCCTTTACCTTGGCTTTCACCACTGCTCATCTCCTTTTTGTCCCCATGGATTGGCCTGTTCTGGGCATTTTACTTAAAGGCAGTCATGCACTGTCTACCTTGTACCTGAAGTTGCCTATTGGCAAACCCTTCACTCAGTAGAAGCTGCTCTGCAGTAGAGTGGATTTCTGTCGAGCCCTCCTAGAGGCACTTTCGTGCTACTTTACTTCCATGTTTTTCCACAACAAAGTCCCATTTCCAAGGCTGCCTGCTGCTTCTGAACAGCTATGGCTGAATTTACCGTAGGGAGGGAAAGTGCAGGGCCGAGGGGCAGGGTATTGTGTTCGGGGACTGGCGGGAAGCTGGGAAGCTAGAGACACACAGACCCTCTTACCGAAAGGCCTTGTCACGTGTGTCCCCGGGACAGCAGACCCTTTGACTTGCAGAGAAGAGTGCCCGTATGCGATCGCCGGCAGCACTTGGATCTGGTGGTTGACACTACAGCTCTAGCAAGGGGTTTTTACCAAATTCAGAATGTTTTATGTATGGGATGGGGAGGAAAGGGAAGGATCCACAAACTGCAAAACGAACAGGAAATCCTGGAGAGCTGTTAGCATTGGTTCCACTCCACACTAGTAAAATTCACCGGAGAATTCCTGATAAAGAGCAGAAGGCAGGGTGCACAGGGGAGTTGGGGAAGAAAAGATGAAGGGAAGGAAGACCACGTTGACACACGTGCTGTGGGCTTTTGCAACGTCTGCTTTAGGAGTTGGCAAGCCGACTCGGTGGATAGCGGCTGCAGCAGCTGCGCCCAGACCAGCCCCCCACACCCGGAGCCCTGCTGCATTGGCATCGACCCACTCCATGGACACACATTTGCTGGCCAGGCCGATCCTTACAGCCCCGAGAAACTTCAGCCTCCGCCTCTGAAGGTAGGTGGGCAAGGTCAGGGGACTGCTGGGGCTCCCCGATGTTCTGCCGTACAAGCCCAGGCACAGCCCTGGAAGGAGGGCATGTGTGCCTGCACCCCCCACGTGAAATGGGAGGGGGTGGGTGGAGGAGATGGATGAAAAAAAGCCGACAGACTCTGCGATGCGGGAGTGGAATAGGCTTACCTGCAGACACTGCCCGTGACAGGGGCCATGGGGACGGTGTGCTGTGAAATGGACCAAGCTGTTGGATTGGGAAGGGGGGCTATACCAAGGGGGTATTTCACAGACAGCGGAGGAAAAGAAGTAGCCCCAAGAGTTTATTTATGCTTTTATTTCTCTTGATTTAGGAGGATATCCAGAAACATATTATTATAAACAATGTCAGAGAAATTACTGCCTGTATTCTTCTCTACAATTTTGATGGTTTCATGTCTCACATTTAGGTCTTCCATCCATTTGGAATTTATTTTTGCCTACACATAAATTTATTTTATTTTATTTTATTATTTTATTTTATTTTATTTTATTTTATTTTTTTTAATGATTTTTTATTATATTATGTTAGTCACCATACAGTACAT
>NW_024426908.1:16616-17042 GCF_017311325.1 Ursus maritimus | reverse complement strand
GACTCGGAGGACCGGCTGAAAACGGTGTCTCCTACTCCTCTGCCAT
This sequence comes from Ursus maritimus, assembly GCF_017311325.1. Classification (NCBI taxonomy): domain Eukaryota; kingdom Metazoa; phylum Chordata; class Mammalia; order Carnivora; family Ursidae; genus Ursus; species Ursus maritimus. Next base: position 16,996 of record NW_024426908.1, on the reverse strand, counting down.
CTTAACTCCTCTATCCTATTTTATTTTTTTAAAGATTTTATTTATTTATTTGACAGAGAGACAGCCAGCAACAGAGAGGGAACACAAGTGGGGGGAGTGGGAGAGGAAGAAGCAGGCTCCCAGTGGATGTGGCGCTCGATCCTGGGACCCTGGGATCACGCCCTGAGCCGAAGGCAGACGCTTAATGACTGAGCCACCCAGGCACCCCTACACATAAGTTCAAAATCGCTTATATCTTGAAAAAAGGAAGAAATTACTATAAGGACACATTATACACAGTGCAGTTACAAGTAATCAAGAATACAGCATTTTCTTATTACTTGTACACATAAAAAAAACAACATATATAAGGAGGATGGTAATGGCAGGGGGGGTTAAGG
>NW_024426908.1:15563-16585 GCF_017311325.1 Ursus maritimus | reverse complement strand
CATTCCTTTTCCCTAAGGATTTTACTCATTAGTAAAAAAACACAGGTAAAAGGAATATGTTAGTTGAACTACAGGTGAAGCATATGGTATAAACAAGGAGCCAAATATATGGCTTTTCCCTAATGTTTCTACACATAAATTTAAAAACTTATATGTTAAAGAAAAGTTGTTACCAAAAGCATGGTTTAATCACAGGGAATTTTCAAATATTAAGCATATGACATTTCCCTACTGCTTCTGCATGGAAGTTTAAAAAATCTCAGTAAAAGGAAGATAATACTTAAGGACACTTTATACAGAGTGTAATTTCTACCAAATAAACATGGCTTTTTGCTTTGTTTCCATGCATTAGTTAATTACACTTTATTTAATGACAAAAAGATGTTACTTGAAGGACAGGTTTATTAGCACAGTGTATTTTCAAGGACTTAGGTGCATACCACTTTCTTTCCTGAGCCATTTGACAGTAATTAAAGATCATAACACATTCTTCCTCAACAATTCTGCACAAATCTAAGAACAACCATGTTTTCCCACTTAAATACGATACAGTTATAGTCCGAAAATATGGCAGGGATATCTAGTACAGAGTTCACATACAAAATACCTTTGTGGTTCGACAGCCCTTCAAAGATGAAACTTGAGATTATGCTAAGCGAAGTAAGTTAAGCAGAGAAATACGATTATCATATGGTTTCACACAGTTATGGAACATAAAAACTAGGAAGATCGGTAAGAGAAGGAAGGGATAAAGAAAGGGGGGGTAATCAGAAGGGGGAATGAAGCATGAGAGACTATGGACTCTGAGAAACAAACTGAGGTCCTCAGAGGGGAGGGGGTGGGTAAATGGGATAGGCTGGTGATGGGTAGTAAGGAGGGCATATATTGCATGGTGCACTGGGCGTTATACACAACTAATGAATCACCGAACTTTACATCGGAAACCAGGGATGTACTGTATGGTGACTACTGTAATCTAATAAAAAAACATTAAAATTAAAAAAAAACTTGGGGAGGATTTT
>NW_024426908.1:15095-15556 GCF_017311325.1 Ursus maritimus | reverse complement strand
CTCTTACGACCGCCTCTGCTGCATCTGTAAGGTTTTGAACTGTCATTTTCATTTGCTTCCAGGGAGGAAGAGTAAGTATATAGCAGTACAGGCCTTTCTCAAGTAACAAGAAAAGTCTCAAATACACAAGCTAACCTTACACCTAAGTAGCTGGAAAAAGAACAGCAAGTAAAGCCTAAATCCAGTAGAAGAGAAATTGAAGCAGTATTCAAAAATCTTCCAGCAAACTAGAGTTCAGGACAAGATGCCCTCCCAGTGGAATTACACCAAACATTTAAGGAAGAACTAATACCTATCCTTCTTGACTGAGCCACCCAGGTGCTCCTTAATTCTTCTTTAATTTCCTTGTTGACCCATTTATTCTTTAGTAATATGTTCTTTAAACTCCATCTGTTTGCAGTCTTTGCTGATTTTCTCTTGTGATAGACTTTATTTTTTTTTTTAAAGATTTTATTTATTTA
>NW_024426908.1:9543-15035 GCF_017311325.1 Ursus maritimus | reverse complement strand
CAGGCTCATAGCGGAGGAGCCTGATGTGGGGCTCGATCCCGTAACGCCAGGATCACGCCCTGAGCCGAAGGCAGACGCTCAACCGCTGTGCAACCCAGGCGCCCCTCTCTTGTGATAGACTTTAAGTTTCATAGTGTTGTGGTCAGAAAATATGCCTGGTATGATCTCAGTCTTTTTTGTGCTTGTTGAGGGCTGATTTGTGACCCAGTATGTGATCTCTTCTGGAGAATGTCTCATGTGCACTCAAAAAGAATATGTATTCTGCTGCCTTAGAATGAAATGTTCTGAATATATCTGTTCATTCCATTTGGCCCAGGGTGTCAGGAAAGCCATTGTTTACTTAATGATTTTTTGCATAGATGACCTGTCAATTGCTATAAATGGGATGTTAATGTCCACTGTTGTTATTATATTATAATCAATGAGTTTTTTAATCTTTGTTATTAATTCAGTATATATTTGGCTGCTCCAACGTTGGCAACATAAACATTTACAACTGTTAGATCCTCTTCTTGGATAGACTCCTTAATTATGATGTGTAGTGCACTTCTTCATCTCTTATTACTGTCTTTGGTTTAAAGTCTAATTTGTCAGATATAATTATGAATACTGCGTCTTTCTTCTGACATCCATTTGCATGATAGATGTATATATCCACCCCTTCACTTTCCATCTGCAGGTACCATTAGGTCTGAAATGTGTATATTAGGCACCATACGGATGAGTCTTGTTTTTTTTATCCATTCTGATACACTATGTCTTTTAATAGGAGAATTTACATTTGGAGTGATTATTGATATGAATTTAGTTCCATTGCGTTACTTATAGAGTTGTTGTCTGCTGATGTTCTCTGGTCATTTCTATCCTTCATTGCTTTTGGTCTTTTTTGCCTACAGTTCACTTTAATATTTCTTCGGCATGTTGAATATATCATGTCAGTCCTTTCTGCCTTTCTAGGTTTCTATTTGAGAGATCTCAATGTTGATGTTATTTGTCTTACTTTGTAGGCTAGGTATTTCTTTTCCCTTGCTGCTTTGAGGATGTTTTCCTCATCTCTATATTTTGCAAATATACTACGATACATCTTGGTATGGGCCAGCTTTTGTTTAATATGGTGGAAGTTTGTGTGTCCTGCATTTGGATGATTGTTTCCTTTCCTAAATTAGGGAAATGTTTAGCTATGATGTTTCCAAAAAAAAAAAAAAATTACAATGCATACGAAAGAAGGAGGAAAATGTCCCGTTCACAGGCACAAAATAAATCTCCAGAAACTCACTGCAAATAAACACAGATCTCTGACTTACTTGGTAAAGAATTTAATACACCTGTCCTACATATATTCTGTGAGCTACGAAATTACTTCAGCAGACAACTGCACAATACAATGAAAGAATTCAAGAAAATGATTTAAGAACAAAATGAAAATGTCTAAAAAATGAAATTATCTTTTTAAAGCCCTCTCCCCCAAAACCGGGAGCTTCAAATTATAATAATTGAGTTGAAAAACTGACTAAAATATTTCAACAGGCAGAAGAAATAATTAGCTTACTTGAACACAGGTCATTTGAAATTACCGTCTGTAGAACAGAAAGAATAAAGACACATGAACAGGGCTTAAGGGATTTAAATAATATCTCCATGAACCAATATATGTATCAAAGTCATAACACAAGGGAAAAAGACAGAGAGAAAGGATCAGAAGAGTTATGAAGAAGTAATGGTGAAAAACTTCCCAAATTTGAGAAAAGAAATGGAAATTCAAATATTAGAAACTCATTTCCAAGGAGAGTGAATCTGCAAAGACCTACAGCAGGAAACATTATAATCAAAATGTTGGAAGTGAGAGACAAAGAACGAATCTTGAAAATAGCAAAGAAATGCAACTCATCTCTTTTACAGTGGAACCTCTGTAAGATAATCCATGGATTTCTCAGTAGAGAACTTGCAGGTGAGAAGGCATTGGGAAATTTTATTTTCAAGTGCTGAGAGAGAAAAAAAAAACTTTGTGAACAGGGAATATTATATCTGACAAAATTGTCCCTCAAAAATAAGGGAGAAATCAAAACATTCTCAGATAAACAAGCTAAAAGTTCATTATCAGTAGGGTTCGTATAAAAGAAACGCTAAGGGAGTTCATCAAGTAATAAAAGGATAGTAGATGGTAACTTAAACTCTTATAAAATATAAAGTTCTGGTAAAGGTAAATATATAGGCAGATACAGAAACTTACAAACAAACAAATAAAAAACCTCAGGACCGGAAGTTTTCACCAGTGAATTCTACCAAAATTTTTAAGATTTAACACCAGTCTCATCAAACTCTTCCAGAAAATTGAACTGAAGGGAATATTTCCAAACTGACAGACACTACAGACCAACTTCTCTAATGATATTGATACAGAAACCCCCAACAAAACTACTAACAGAATCCAACAGAACCTTAAAAGGATTACACATCAAGTGAGTTTTATCACTGGAATGCAAAGGTGGTTGAATATCACCAGATAAATGGATATAGAATTTCTATTGACAGTATTTAAAATTTTTTTTAATTTTATTTTTTTCCGGAGAAATTTAAATAGAACATTTTATTGCTTGGGACTCCCAAGTTTCCAGTGAGAAATCAGTTTATATTTTTATGTGGTTTCCTTTATGTGTCATGTCATCTCTCTTACTGCTTTCACTATTCTCTCTTTAATTTGGCCAATTTGGCTATAATGTGTTTTAATATGGATCACTTTGAGTTTATCTTACTTGGAGTCATTAGTCTTCTTGGATTTATATGTCCATTTATTCCTTGGAATTTGGTAAGGTTTCATCTATATTTCTTCAACTAATCTCTTCACCACTCTCTTTTCTCTTCATGACGATCCTGTTCAACTTACCTTCAGTCTTTTCTTTTCCCCTCCATTTCCTAGGTTTTAAATTTTTGTTTATTTATTTACTTAATTTTTATTTTTTAAAGAGTTATTCTTCATATTTTATTTATTTGAGAGAGAGAAAGAGAAGACAAGCAGGGGGGAGGGGGTAGTGGGAAAAGTGACTCCTCACTGAGCAGGGAGCCCGATGTATGACTGGACCCTGGGATCATGACCTGAGCTAATGACGGACTTAACCAACTGAGCTGCCCAGGCACCCTGTTTCCTGGACTTTTAAATTTTAGTTGTTCTGTCTTCAAGATTGCTGATTGTTTCTTATATCTACTTAGATGTGTTGTTTTACCTCATTAGTGCTTTTTTCCACTTATTTTTCACCTACAGGTGTGTTTCTTTTTTGGAATTCCTGTTTTTCTCTTGTTATTATCATTTTGCTCATCGTTTCCTGGTTTCCTTAGTTTTCTTGTCTTTTTTTCCTCCTCTTGCTCTTTGGACATAGCTTTTGGACATAGAGTTATTTAAAAATCTTTTAGTAGATCTAATATCCGTGCTTCTTTTGGGATGATAACTGTCCCTTTATTTTCTTTATTTGAATGGGTTCTTCTTCCATGTTTCTCATTATGGTTTGTGATTTTTTTGTTGTTGTTGTTTTTGAAAACTGTTCATCTGAAAAAAAAAAAAAAAATGGCCAGTTTTCCCAAGCTTAGCAGATTGACTCTGGTGGCTCAGTCTGTGCACCAGCATAGTCTTTCACTGAATAAGCTGCACATGCTGTGAGCCTAGTATCAGCTTGTTGTGAAAGCCTGGAATCTTTCCATGTTTCTTCCTTCTCAGTGTGTTGACTGAGGACCTTTTTTTGCTTTCTCAATTCCTCCATATATACACCTGCTTTTGGATACTTAATTTCCCACAGAGGCTCTCCAGTGGCATTATGTGGTTTATTGTATGTGTATACCAGTGAGTTGGGTCCCCCATTAGCTTTCAGTAGTGATGCCTGCTGCTTCTCTTATTTTTCTGTTGCTGTGATGTAGGCCATTCTGCTTTCATAGCACTTTAGGGAAAACAGAGATCAATCTTTCAGGAAGGGTTAATGTTAAAATGTTCAAATGAGATTACTCCACTTCCTCCAGTGCAAGGGAGGGAATTGGGAACTATGCTGTAGTCTTCTTAGTGTGTTGCCCTGGGGAGAGGGTAGGTCAAAAACATGTAAACAATATAATATTTCCTACTGTTTGAATATTCTTCTTTATTACCATTCATTTTACTGAAGAACTTGACTGTTTTGCATAATTGTAAGTCTATTTATCAGTATCCCATTGTTTTTTGATGTGATCTTACAGAGATAAGGGCATACAGCTTTCTGGTTCACCATTTTGCTGACATCACTTCCCTTTTTAAAACTTCTATTAGTCAGAAGAGCTAATGAAGAATAATATAAAAAATAAGGAAGGTTTAGTTTTTCACATGGTCATATTGAAGGCATAATTAAAAAGTTGAATTTTCGGTACCGACTGTACAAAAGAAAGTATAGGAGACTTCTATAGTATTGGGAAGGGCATTCAGGCAGATGGAGGAGTATGTGCCCAAAGACTGAAATGGGAGACCCAGCATAGTAAGAGAATCATAAGGAAGTTGGCATGGGTTGGCAAGAGCAGCAGAAGCAGTTGTGACAGCTCAGAGCATTGTGAATAAGGGACCAGAATATATAGGCCCATTCAGGACTTTTGCTTTTTTCTGAAAGGGGGTAGGAAACTGGTGGGTAACTTTGAGTTCACGGGTAACATGATTTGACATCAGTTTTACTAGGATTTCCATGATGGCAGAGTTGAAGACAGAGGTAGGCTTATTGCACTAATTCTGATCTGGGTAGATGATACTGACTTGGATGAAGGGTTGGTGACAAGTGTCAAAATACACCAAATTTTCAACATTGAGCCACCAGGAATCTCTTTGGCCACGTGTGTAGTGTGACAGAAAGAGAGGAGTCCAAGATGACAACTAAGATTTTTTGCATGAACAAATGGAACAAACTTTTGGTCCTAAGATTTTTGGGGGATAGAATGTCAGAAATTCGGTTTTAGACTCATTAAATGTAAAATGCCAGCAAGGACCTCAAAGTGGAGATGGCAAGGAGACAGTTGTTTGGTGACTATGCTAATTTATTGCTTCTATTATAGAAAAAGTAAATTAACTAATATATAGGTTGATAAGGAAACGAACACAGAAGATATCTTCCCAGAAGAAATTGTGAGTCTTCCAAAGGAAAGGACCAGCCGCAGAGCCTTTGGGTCACATTTTGTTCGGAGTAGCCCAGTTGTCCGTTCACAGACTTTCTCCCCTGGAGCACGAAGCCAGTATGTTTGCAGAGTAAGTTGAAATTCCTTTGCCACCACCTGTCTGGAACATTGTCCTCCTGCTTTGTGTTTTATTTTTACTATTCATGTTAAAAGACATGTGTGTTCTCACAAATAAATGAACACCACACGTGTGGGGGGATGCAGTCATCAGTATGGTGGGTTCATTTCCCCTCACCCTTGCCCATCTAACTCTAGATTTCTTCAAGATTCTAATACATTTCTCCCAGATTTTCAGTTTGTATGTATATAAACTCATCAGC
>NW_024426908.1:8023-9515 GCF_017311325.1 Ursus maritimus | reverse complement strand
TAACAGGTTGGAAAGGGAGTATCCTGAATTGGGTAGAGATTGGAAAGTCAGGCCACTGAGTGGTTGGAAATCTTAAAGTGTAGCTTAGTGGGGTTCCAGGGTGGATGGCAGCCTTGGAGACTCCGGAAACTGACCCATCCCTGCATGACAGTTCTCATCCCTAGGGTGATCCAGGAGGCACGGTGTGGTTCCTTGGCTGCACCATGCAGTGAAGCATTGTCAGCACAGTTGGGGGTGGAGGTGGGAGCTTCACAAAATGCTGGTGCCTGGGTTCCACCCCCAGGATCCATCATGGGTCATGATGGGGCCTGGACACCAGAACTTGGGTCATGATTCTGATGTTGAGAACCTCAAGATGGGGGACCCAATCTGCTGCGGTCCTTGAAGATAGGACCGCGTGTTTGAGGTTCGTGGGTGGTGGTGGTGTGACAGTGACAGGAAGGATTAGGAAAGAGAAGGGAATTTGAAGGATAAATGGCCATAACACAGTGACCTGAAGGAGCTTTTTGGATCGAGGAGAACTTTGACCCTTCCCGCCTCTGAACTGGGCTCATTGAAGTAAAGCACCTTCCCTTGACGGGGACTGCCAAGGAGCTGGCTCTGTTTGGGCAAAACCAAAGTTCAGTCATACAAGAGAAACGGCCTCAGACGTGTGCCACAGACACCGGGGGTATGGTTTAGGAGTCCCCTGGCCCATGCTCAGGTTCAGTAACTTGCTAGGACCCACAGAACTCAGCAAAGCTATTATATTCACAATTATGGTTTATTATGGTGAAAGGATATAGACCAAGGTCAGCAGAGGGAAGAAGCACATCGGACAGCACTCAGGAGAGAGCTGATGCAACCTTCCAGGTCTCTTCCAGCAGGATTGTGCGGGTGGCTCTGGTCACCTGTCACTGCTGGGAGAGACCACATGCATGGAGTATGCCAGTTGGGGGTTTTGGAGGAGTTTGGTCACATAGGCAGAGCTGATTGCCTGCATGCCTGACCTTCATCTCCAGCCCCTCCAAAGGTCAAGCTGATGGTGTAAGACCCCTACTATAAATCACATAGTTAGCAGAAACTGGGTGGCCTGGCCAGAGGTCTCCAGGTAAACAGAGACACTCAGGCAGGACATTCCAGGGGATTATGGGTCAGTTCCCAGGAGCTGGGCAAGGACCAAACCTTTCCTGGAGCAGAGTTAATCCTTTACCCCATGGCGGGGGTTGGGGGAGTGAACATCAGGGGGTTGGAGCCCGGTGGCCCTAGCTGCCCCTGGGCCATTTGCTAGACCTGCCTCGCTTCTCCCCACAGAAGCAAGGTGTCTGGTGGTGGCTGCCCTGAGTCGCACGGGGTCAGGCTCGGGCGCTCCCGCCCCATCAGACTGCAGCCCCCTGGGGGCTTGTGCTTAACCAGACACCCTCCTGGAGGTGCTAGAGCCAAGGCTGGCCTCAGGTCCCTTCCTCACGGCAGGCTGTCGCTGCCCCACCACAGAGCAGGCTCGGGTCTGCTC
>NW_024426908.1:5128-8013 GCF_017311325.1 Ursus maritimus | reverse complement strand
GCGGGCTCGGGTCTGCTCCGTGAGAAGGGCAATGTGGCGGAGGAGGAAGTCCTCTACTTCCGCAGGGAAAGGTTTGCAGCTCCTATGCTGGGCTCTGTGCCCTTCTGGAAAGCATGCATTTGCAGGTGATGCTTTTGAAGGCTTGTTTTTGTCTGTTTGAAATGATTGAGGCAGGGGTGGGGGTGGGCATACATATTGCTGTGCCATGGCATTTCCTGAGTATTTTCGGTTAATTCACATGGACTTGTCATGAAGACAAAAACTTGGGCTTTCATAGAGATACAAACTGATTCTGAAGCAAGAACCTGCCACCAAATGAAATATATAGTATCTTGGCTCCCTTGAAGAAGGCATTATTTATTTTTCTTTTAAGAAAGAGAGGTTTTCTCTTGTTTGACAGAATGGGAGTTATTGATTAGCTTCTCTTACTACAGAAACAAGTCTCTTTTTTTTGGAAAGCTGTTTTTACCCCAGCTTCTTAACAGGAGCCTGAAATACAAAAAATGAGAATGATAAAAAGTGAAAAATGGGGTGTCTGGTTGGCTCAGTAGGTGGAACATGCAACTCTTTATCTCAGGGTTATCAGTTCAAGACCCACATTTGGTGTGGAGTACACTTTAAAAAAAAAGTGAAATGGAGAGGTCTGTACTGGCTTCATGAGCTTCACACATAATATCCAGTCAGTGTTGAGATTGATGGGACAGAAATTTTATTGACTCTGTCACTCTAGAAACTTCATGTTTTTCCATTGAAAAAGAGTCGAGGTTGGATTTGCTTTTCTTTTGTTTTTGTTTTAATTGTAACTCTTGGGTAGCTTTTAACTGTAACCCAAAGACCTAATAAAAGTACCAGTACTCAAGCAGATTTCAGTGTCTGCAAGAAAAAAATGAAATAATTCAGTTCATAATACATCAAGAGAATGAATATTAAATTTCTAAGAAAGTACCTCTGAACATTCTTTTTGGCACAGCTTTATCGTAGTGACAGCGACAGTTCAACATTGCCCCGGAAGTCCACCTTTGTCCGAAAATCTTTGGAAAGACGGACCCTTCGCTATAAGCAGGTACGTGCCACGCAAACTAATGAGTCTAAATTTCTCTGGTACCAATTTTTAAATATCTTAAAAAGTAATATCTTAAATATTTTTAAGGAAATATTGATTAAAAGGTAATATATTAATTTCCTTATTTATTTCACAAATGTAAGTTTTGAAAACATATGTATCATAATATTACTAAACATTAGAACAATTGTTCTCTTTATTTATAGTATTTAGTTTCACTGCAGACCTTTTTGACTTCTTTGGCATGCTGAACATGTATTAGTACTACAATCCATTTTATAGGTGAATATTACTTCATTCTGTTGGACATATGTAGCACATTTTATTTATCCATTCATCAATTATATAGGAGTTTGGCTTCTTTGGCTATTATGAATAATGTTGCTATAACATTGTATATTTGTACAAGTTTTTGCATGTGCATGTTTTCATTTCTTTTGACTATATATCTATGAGTAGAAATGCTGGGTCATATAGTAAGTCTTTTGTTTTTTGAGAAACTGCCAGACTGTCTTCCAAAGCAGCTGCCCCATTTTACATTCCACTCGCAGCATATGAGGGTTCCAGTTTCTGTACATCCTCACCAACACTTACTATATTATCTGTCTTTTTAATTACAGTATTCTAGTAGCTCTGGGGTAGTCTCTCATTGTAGTTTTGATTTATATTTCCCTGATTATCAGTAATGTGGAGCATCTTTTCATGTGTCTTTGGCCATCTGGATGTCTTCTTTGGAAAAATGTCTATTCAAATCCTTTGTCCATTTCTTTTCTTTTTTTTTTTTTTTTTAAGATTTTATTTATTTATTTGAGAGAAAGAGGACAATCAGCAGAAGCAGAGGGAGAGGGAGAAGCAGGCTCCCCTCTGAGCAGGGAGCCCCACATGGAACTTGATCCAAACACACTGAGGTTATGACCTGAGCTGAAGTCAGACACTTAAGTGACTGAGCCACCTAGGTGTCCCCAATCCTTTATCCATGTCTAATTGGCTTGTCTTTTTATTACTGAGTGGATGAGTTCTTTGTATATTCTAGATGCAGGTCCTTTACAATAGATATGATCTCCCAATTCTGTGGATTGGCTTCACTTTATGATGTCTTTCAAATGCACAAAAGTTTTTAATTTTGATGATGTGGAAGAAACCTATTTTTTCTTTTTGCTTGTACTTTGTGAGCCATATCTGAAAAACCATTGCATAATCAAAGGTCAAGAAGATTTATGCCTATACTTCCTTCTAAAATTTTTCATTTTAGCTCTCCAAAGGCCCTTGATTCATTTCAAGTTAATTTTTGTATATGATATGAGAGAGAGTTTCAATATCATTGATCTTTTATACATGGATACTCAGTTGTTCCAGGACTAGTTGTTGCTCCTTGCTAAAGGCTTCCAATTGTTACCAGATCTTTTCTTCTAGAACATGCTCTGTCATTGGGAAACTCACCATTTTTTCTTCTCTTTTTTTAATGATTATTTATTTTTTTGAGTGAATATTATTTAAATTTTTTATTTTTTATTTTTATTTTTTTTATTTTTTTATTTTTTTTTCACTTTTTTTTTTTTATTAATAATGAAATTTTTTATTTTTTATTTTTATTTTTTTTATTTTTTTATTTTTTTTTCACTTTTTTTTTTTTATTAATAATGATTTTTTATTATATTATGTTAGTCACCATACAGTACATCCACGGATTCCGATGAAAGTTCGATGATTCATTAGTTGCGTATAACACCCAGTGCACCATGCAATACGTGCCCTCCTAAATACCCATCACCAGCCTATCCATTCCCCCACCCCCCTCCCCTCTGAAGCCCTCAGTTTGTTT
>NW_024426908.1:743-2104 GCF_017311325.1 Ursus maritimus | reverse complement strand
ACTCTTTCAAAGAACCAGCTTCTAGTTCTGTTGATCTGCTCTACTGTACTCCTGGTTTCTAATTCATTGATTTCTGCTCTAATCTTGGTCAACTGCTTCCTCGTGCGTGGATTAGGCCTGTCTCTCTGTTGCTGTTCCAGCTTCTTGAGGTGAGAATATAAAAACTGCATTTTAGATTTTTCTATTCTTTTGAGTGAGGCTTGGATGGCTATGTATTTCCCCCTTAGGACTGCCTTTGCAGTATCCCATAGGTTTTGGACCATTGTGTTTTCATTCTTGTTGGTCTCCATAAATTCTTTAAATTGATTTTTGATTTCCTGGTTTATCAAATCATTTTTGAGCAGGATGGTTCTTAGTCTCCAAGTGTTTGAGTTTCTTCCAAATTTTTCCTTGTGGTTGAGCTTCAATTTCAGATATGTATGGACTGAGAATATGCAGGGAATAATTTCTTTTCGTATCAGATGAGACCTGTTTTGTGTCCCAGAACATAGTCTATTCTTGAGACTGTTCCATGGGCATTAGAATAGAATGAGTATTCTTTGGGTCTGGGGTGTAGTGTTCTATATATATCTATGAGGTCCAACTCATCGAGTACGGCATTCAAAGCTCTTGTTTCTTTGAGTATGGCATTCAAAGCCCTTGTTTCTTTGTTGATTTCCTGCATGGGTGCTCTGTCAAAATCTGATAGTGGAGTGTTGAGGTCCCCTACTATTAACGTATTTTATCTATATGTCTCTTTATTGTGGTTAAGAGTTGGCTTGTGTATCTTGCTGCTCACTGGTTGGGGGCATATATATTTATAATTTTCATGTCAACTTGTTTGATACATTCTTTAAGAATAATATAGTGCCCTTCTGTGTCTCTAACTGTAGTCTTTATTTTAAAATCCAATCTGTCTGATGTGAGAATTGCTACGCTAGCTTTCTATTGAGGTCCATTGGTGTGAAAGATGGTATTCCATCCCTTTACTTTCAGTCTGAATGTATCTTTAGGTTCAAAATGAGTCTCTTGTATACAGCAAATGGATGGATCATGTCTTTTTATCCAATCTGCGACCCTATGGCTTTATGGGAGAATTTAGGCCATTTACATTGAGACTGATTATTGAGAGATATGATTTTAATGATGCCATGTTGCCAATAAAGACTTTGTTTCTATAGATTGTGACTTTCTGTTCTGTATCACTCTTGGGGCCTTTTTACCTTTAGGGAACCCCCTTAATATCTCCTTTAGGGCTGGTTTCATGGTTATGAAATTGAACAATGACCGGCGATTCTGGATGGTCTCTATTCCTCCATCCATTCTGAATGACAGCCTTGCTAAAGGAGCAATCCTTGGCTGCATGTTTTTCCCTGAAAGAG
>NW_024426908.1:0-670 GCF_017311325.1 Ursus maritimus | reverse complement strand
CCTTTGCCTTGGTACGTGAGAAATTTCTTTGCCCTGGCCGCTTTCAATATTGTATCCTTGGCTTTGATCTTTTCTAGTTGCACTATGCTGTGACGTGGTGTAGGTCTGTCATGGTTGAGCTTGGGAGGTGTCCTCTCTGCCTCTTGGACACGAATGCTTGTTTCCCTTGCTAGATTAGGGAACTTTTGAGCTACAATTTGTTCAAATATCTCTTCTAGACCTCTGTTTTTCTCCACCCCCTCGGGGATGCCGATGATTCTGACATTGGAACGTTTCATTGATTCAGTCATCTCCCGTAACCTACATTCCTGAGCGCGGATTTTTAGAGTCCAGATTCTATTTTAGCTTTCTCTTATACTGACCCATCCTCCAATTCGCTGATACGTTCTTCACCTCATTCACCCTGGCGATCAGAGCCTCTAGCTTTGACTGCATTTGGCTCATAGAATTTTTAATTTCTGCCAGATTCGTTCTCATCTACCCCCTTAGAGATTCTATATTCTCATTAACATTTTCTTTAGCTTAACCAGTGGCTTTGGATGGGATATGCTGCAATAAGAATACCTTCCGTGGAGAAGAGTTACGATGGCGGAGGAGTAGAGGACCCCTTTTTCAGCAGGTCTCCTGAATCGAGCTGGATAGGTACCAGACCAGCCTAAATAACCACGGA
>NW_024426907.1:0-4781 GCF_017311325.1 Ursus maritimus | reverse complement strand
GCCCACTGTTTATAGTCCTTTTTATCATAAATCTACACTTAAAAGAAAAAGAAGCTTTCACTCAAAAGAAAAAGAAAAGGCAAAAATGCCATCCTGTTTCGTTAAATGCTTCTGAAACAATATTTTTGGTTCATCATCACACAGCCTCCTGGTCCACTTCTGAAATTCGTAGGGACATAGAGGTGCATGGAATTTGAGCTGTCCAAGAAGGATCTGGTTGGTGCTGAACAACTCTGTACTGTGATAAAAAGATTTAAAAAAACAAAACAACAGCAACAAAAAACCTTGTTCTCTTTTAAACATCTGTGATTGGCATGCCAACTCTCTGTTAACAATGAACAAAGAGCAAATTTTTCTGAAGCTCATCATCTTCTTAACCTTTTCTTTGCAAAAAGACATAGTTCATGTACTAGTTTTTTGGTAAAGGTAAAATCTTCCCTTGGATTAGACCAGGAAAAGAAGTCCCAATCAGTTTAACAAACATGCAAAAGCTACCAACCCTCTGGAAGCAGAGTTCATAAAAAACAAAACACAGCCCTGCCCTGAAAGGACTTTCTGAATACCTTTTGACTGCCATGGGTTTAATATACATCCTCTTAATTAATCCTATTAGCTGGGTAATTTCATTGCCATTTGATTGGTGAGTTCACACAGCAGAGCTGGATTTGAACCCAGGATTACAGAGGGCTCCAAAACCCAAGCTCTTTCTACTAAACAGTCTGAAGAAATTCGGAATCTAAGACTGGGGGGGGGGATGGATAAGACGTGATTCGATTTCCCCTTCCTTGGTCCAACCGTGTTCAGAAAGACTGTTGCTAATATCCAACCATAAAGAGGCTTTCCAAGGAAGCACTTTGAATTGACTTATCCACTTTTCCTCACCCGCCCCTGCCCCACCCCCAACCAGGCCAAAAGCACAGCAAAAGCTGCTGCCCCGTTGGAGGAGTTGGTGATCCTCACACCACATTCCTGGGGCTGGACACAGACTCTGAAACAGCGCCAGAGCTCAGCGCCTCGGACCACCCCCAACCAGGCCAAAAGCACAGCAAAAGCTGCTGCCCCGTTGGAGGAGTTGGTGATCCTCACACCACATTCCTGGGGCTGGACACAGACTCTGAAACAGCGCCAGAGCTCAGCGCCTCGGAAAGAATAGCAGTTGAGATTTTCAAATCATGTAGCTCAGCATTGCAGCCACACCAGTTTCCCTACTGCTCCTGCCTCCACCTTTCAAAGACTCGAGCAAAACACACTGGATTCATGGGGACCAGGGATTCGGAGTGTCAGGACTCAGGCGCACCACGAAACCCTGTCCCCATGCCAACCAAACCCACCCAACCCGGACTGTGTGCCTCCCTTTGGTAAAGCTAAGTCTGGCAGTGGAGGTATAAGCCGTTGAGCGGCTCGGAGGCCCTGCCCCCGCTCCCTCCACGCCAGAATCTGGCATTCTTTTGCTCAGCCCATCTGCGGTCCCCGGCCGGCGAGGGTTCGTCCCGGACAACCGGCACTCAGCTCTCCCTCGACCCCAGGAAACGCAGAACGAAAGGGCAAAACACCCCAACTCCCCGAACTCAACTGCCTGGGAAAGCGAGTTTCTGAGGCTCGCGGCGCGGCCCCCCTTCTGCGGAGGAGGCGTGTGTGGGGCTACCGGCCGAGGGGCGTAGGAGGCGGCGGGGAGTGCGGGGGAGGAGGCCCTGACGGTGTCCAAACTTTGGGGAACCGAGTGTCCTCGCTCGGAGCCCGGCCTTCTCGCAGAGAGGAGGACGGAAGGGGGGCACTGATCGCCCCAGGTGGCCGGCCGGGCCGGGGAGGCGGTGCGCGGGCCCCGGCGCGGGGACCACCCCTCGGCCCGATACTCACCACGCGCGGGGGCCGCGGCACAGCCAGAGCGCCAGAAGCGCCCACAGCGGAGCGGGGCGCAGGGCGGGCATCTTCTCGGTCGCCGCCTCCGCCGCCGCCGCCTGCGCAGATCCACATGAGGGGGGTCCCCACAGTGTCCCCCACTCGCTCCTCTCCTCCTTCTGCTTCTGCAGCTCACGGCCTCGCGCGGTGCCCCGAAGCTCAGGAGTAAATGCCCCTCCCACCCCCCAAGCCTGCCGCTTCTCGGCCGCCGCCTCGGCCGCGCCCGAAGTTTGGCTGAAACTTTCTCGACTGTGCAGCAGAAGCCTCGTGTTCCTCCCGCCTCGGCCGCCTCCTCCACCACCCAAACCCCGCGCCCCTGTCGCCCGGCCGGCCTCGCTGCCTTCGGCACCCAGGGGTTTCCGCAGGAAGAAGCGCCGGCCGAGCTGCGCGCGGAGAGTCTACTACGAGTCCTCGCTGCCCTAGCTTTCCAACCGGCGTCGGTACTTGTCGCGCCTTAACTCCGTCAACGCTGGACTGCCCCTCTGGGCCGGGCCTCTGCTGCAGTAAGTGGGTGATAGGACCCTGAACTTCAGACGCTAGGGTTGCCAAGATCCTGAACTTGCCGGAAAGACAGACCTCTTCCAGTGAGATAGGTATCGCCCCCACACACCCACACTTACACTCACTCCCGGACCAGCTGGAGGAATGCGGTGGGGAAGGTCCAGCGCTGTCAAAGAAGGAAATGGGGGCTCAGGCGCCAAAGCCCATTGAAAAGGAACATGGCCATCAACTAGGTTGTGCTACACCATTCATTCATTCATTCAGCAAATATTTCTTTAACTCCCTTACTTTGTGTATCAGTGTGCTCAGCACAATGGGATGATACAAAAGACGCAGGATGCACTTTTGAAGAGAATCCTGCAGGATTCAAGGAAGGTTTTGCTAAAGATATTCATTGTAACATTGTTTGTAAAAACCAACAATGGACATATATGACACCCCGAATCCCTGTAAAAGCCAACAATAGGAAACAGCCTAAATCCCACCTATGAATAATGTATGGTATATTTATAAAATGTAATGAAATACAGCAATTGAAGAGACTACATGCATATATACAATAGGGATAACTCAAGAATAAAATGACACTGAAAAGCTCAGTGCAAAAGGAGATATAAAGTGTATCATTCATGTATGTTTAAATTTTTTCAAAACAATACTATATATTATTTATGGATGCATACCATGCAATATATAGTAATAGAATATAGCCAGAATAGTGGTTACTTCCAGGGAGGAGAATGCGAGATATGATCAAGCATGGGTACCTGTGGGCTTACTATCTGTAAGGAAAACAGCTGAAAATAGAACAAGCAAAAAGTTTTGTGTGGTTGTAACATTCCAGGGCCCAGCCACCATAAAAGCAAAGGTACAGATAAGGGAATAAGTAGATGAGTTCTGGCACTATTTGCAGTGACAGGAGTCAAGGAGGGAAGGGGGCTTGGCACCAGATTGGTGAGATCTTGAAGGACAAGCCAAGAAGGGGGAGGAGTAGTTATATCTCAGATCATAGAAAACCACTGAAGGCTTTTGAACAGGAGTGAGACTTGATGGAAACAAAAATTGCTCTGATAATCATGTGTAAAATTGATTGTCAGGAGCAAAAGGTGAACTGGAGCCCAAGGACCGTTCAGGAGTTTGTGAAACACTCCAGGCATGGGGAGATGAAGGCCTGAACTAATGACGTAAATGTCAGAATGGAAAGGAAGAGACGTATCTGAGACAATCTTGGGGGGGTGTGCAAACCTATGTGACTAATTGGATGTGAGAGTTTACAATCCTACTGGAAAGGAAAATTCTACCCACAGAACATCTCCCTGCCTTTTACAGGATAAAGTCCAAACTTTTAAAAGCGGTAGATACAAGGTCTTTACTTCATTGGGCCCCATCTCATCCTCTCTGCCCCCATTGTGAACTTTACACAATAACAGTATTGAACGACTTGAGATTCCCCCAAATACATCTTCTTGTTTCCGTCTCTGTACCTTCTGTTCCCTCGGTTTGGAAGGACTCTTGTCCTTCCTTCCTTTCCCTCCTTGTCTTAGTGAATTTCTAATCATCATTAATCCTTCAGTCCTGAAAAGGTTTTGCTGACACTGTAACAAATTCCTCCCTCTCACAAACAGTCTCTCCACTGGACTGCTTCCTTATCTTATTAAAATATCTCTTTTTTACACAGGACTGTTGGTATTTCTGTCTTCTCAACTAATTAGGAGGTCCTTATGGGCAAAAATCGTGGCCTTCTTGATTCCCAGTGTCTATCACATAATAGATGTTGAACTAGAATGTAAAACAACACTACACAAGTACAAGTCGGTATGAGTATAGGCTTATAAAGTTCCAAACTGGATTTGAATAAGCACTTTACAATAAATAAGCAAGTACTATTATTGAAAGTAGTCACCTTGGGATGCTAGAAACTCTTTTCAAAAATAACATAATTAGTCAAAATAGCTTTGGAATTTCCCTTGCGCAAATATGTTCAGAGAAAGATAATAACATTACTTTTTGGTTGTGACCCATAGAGTTACCAGTTAGAGCATTCTCTTTACTCACTAAATATAGTTCATGGTGACTTGGCTGTATACAAATTTTAAACATCACCTGCAAAGACTAGATTTGTCACTATTAAAATATATTCAGAAAAATGTGAAGGTACTCATCCCCAAAGAGTGTCTCCAGAAATGACTGTGGCTGTGACTAATTAAAATAGGTGTGCGGTTTCCCAAGGTGACTGTTTTAAGATTTTAAGACTTTATTATTATAAGATAATTATTATGTTCACATATAACTTTTGTTGGATTTGTTATCATTTTAAACTTATCGGATACATCCCATAAGGACAAGAGGAATAAAGATTAGATGTTATGAATGAAAGTAGG
>NW_024426906.1:0-4787 GCF_017311325.1 Ursus maritimus | reverse complement strand
AATTCAAATGAGCCTTTTCCAAATGCAGCAATTCTGAGCCCAAGTGAAACCCCCGGGATAGACATAAGATGCCAAATGTTGTCTTGTCTAAAATACATTTTCCCTTCAATCATTTCCTGAACCTTAATAATGCAAAGACACTAAGAAGGGATTTCTAAACATAAATGTTTCATCATCATAATTTTAGGAGAAATACAACAAGTTTCAATTCCTTTGGTAGCCATTTCCAGCACAATCTGCTCCTTCCCTCCCTACGTGTTTATGCATACCTCTATTATAGCACACTCTCCATCAGGCTGTGAATTTTAGTTTCAGTGTCTTAAAGACTCTGATTCATTCACCTTTGCACTCCCACACCAGGTTCTCAGAGACTGGCTACTGGCTGTTGGAAGGCAGCGTAGGGGAAGTCCTGTAACTTTCAGGAGCTTGAGCCTGATACAGAGTACTGAGAGTTCATTGATCATGACCTATGGGTTGTCAGACAGCACTACAAGGTGCAAATAGCTTTGTACCAGATTGGCTTCTTCACTGCATATGCTGTTTTGGCATCTCTGATACTATAGCAGAGAAATCTACAGAGCATCTCATTCCAAGACACATTGCTACAGGAAGAAGCCATATGAAGTTCCCAGGGATAAGAGACCCCATCAAGCTACAGTCTGGCCATATGAAAAGTTCCTTCTTTCCTCAAGCCTGATAGGATAGCAGAATTATTGCTAAAGAAGGCTCTCTATGTCAGCCTCTTGAATAATTTCTACTCTGTGGCCAAAGAAATGATGCCACTAGCTTTTTCTTGAAGAGAAGACATTTTTAAGGATTTGCCCAAACTCACACCTGTGCCATTTTTGAAACTCTGCCCTTTGATTGGCACACAATCCTCCAGTCCATTTGGAACCCTTTCCTTTCAAGACTCGTTAAGAAGGAAGGAACCCGCAGGGTGCTTTTGAAACAAACTTTCTGTTATTACTGTCCCCAAGGAGCAGCATTAAAACAAAAAGCTGCCTTCCAAAACAGGGACATCACCCTCCTCCAGGTTTGAAAGTAAAAGTAGGGGATAGGAAGGGAAGTTTTATTGTCATGAGCAGTATTATCTATCATAATTTCCAGCACTTTTTAAAAAATCTTGTGTGCCTGTACATAATCAACTTAGGCTTATTAAATCAGATATAAGAGTTTATGGCAATGCGAAGTGAACACTTTTTTTTTTTTTTGAAGAGGCAAAGACCTCTCTTCCTGGAGTCTCCTACCTCCTTTGACATTCTGCTGTACTCATTAAGAAGTAATGGAAAATAATGTTATCATAACACCAGGGAGGCTAGTTTCAAAGTGGTACCTGAAAATTTGGCTGTGCCATTTCCATTAACAGCAACAACGGGCATGTGGGCATGTAACTAAGTCCCCACATGCTGTGCTGCAAATTTCCTGTGGAGCCCACCATGAAGATGGGAATTGGAGAGTGAGTTTGATGTTTATCATGTCTATGGGGCAGTGTCTAGGCCTGGGCCTGAAGCATTTGGAAGAATCTTTGTAGCAACATGTGGGGTTGCTGGCCAGTGAGATGGAGCTTCCTCCTCTCCCTTAGGGTTCCTAAATCAAGGCTATTCTCTATCTTCCAACAAAAAAAGAAGAGGAAAGACCAATGTCCCAGGGTTCTTTGTCTGGGCTTCTTTGTGTCTCCATTGAAGGAAACCTCAGAGAACAGCAGTAAGGATGAGGGTCCCAAGGGGCCCACCCATCAAAATTAATGCTTCCAGAAACAGTAAAGGCTATCTGAGGAGGACAGTAGACTAAAACACACCACAGTCTTAACAACTTTCTCACACTCAATGTTGGCCACTGAATCAGGCACATACCCATCACAGATATTTTCTGGATCCCCTCAAATGGTCTCCATTCAATAATGGGCCCTCATTCCTCCTTTGAGCCCTGCCCTAAATAAAGTCTCTGCATTTATAGTCAATCTTTCTCCTTTCCTCCAGACCTTGCTAGTAAATGCTTTCTCCTTCTTATAGATTTGCAACAAGCAAAGAAAGCAACTACAAAGAGTTACCACTTTTACATGAGGGGAATTATCAATCTCACTAAAAGGACATGCACCACAGCCAAAATGCCCTATATGTCCCAGGCTCTGGGATACATGGAGACTTTGTACTACAGGTATTTGTAGACAGTTCTTTCTAACATTCAGATGGTGTTTCCCTGGTTGAGGGGCTTCTATGTAGACATTGCCACCATGCGGGGCTTCTTTACTCACAGATCCCAATAATTGCTGGAGTTGTGTTATTTCACTTCTCTGCCTCAGAGTCTCAACCTCTGATGGAGATGGTGCCCTTTTCAGAAACCCTTCCACTCTCTGTCTTTTCTCTCCAGAAACGTCTCTCAGGCTAGAATGATTGCATCTTTTTGAGCAAAGGAAACTGTCTCAGCATTTACTGAATGCTGTTAAGCCAGACTTAATGTTCTGATTCTTAGAATTTTGGAACTAAAATATCCTAGCTCTTGCAAATCAAAGCCTTTCATTTAAAAACAACTTCTCTCTATCTAGCCTGAGAGGTGGAGTCTGCCATCTCCAGTGCTGAGTTTCCTTCCATTTAATGCTGTTCATCAGGTAGGATAGGCAGATCATGCGTTCCTAAGCACATAGACTGTTCACTCTGACCACTACTGAACAGTTGGAAACACAATAGGTTGTCAATAACTGAGCAGGTATTGAGTTCTTAGGCTCAAGATCACTTCTTTGTTTTATTTCTCCCAGTCACTGTTTTGATACCTCATCCTTTTGCCTAGCTCAAGTCCTCGGATACCCCCTAAACTTTCCCCCAGGAGGAGACAGTTTGACCAGACCTGGTTCTTTCCTATTATTGTTCATTTCATGTGACAGCTTCCTAGACAAACCCTTAGGTAGACTCACCAAGAAAGAAAGAGAGAGGACGCAAATAAATAAAATCAGAAATGAAAGAGATGATATTACAACACCACAAAAACACAAAGGATCATAAAAGACTACTATGAATAATTATACACCAACAAATCAGACAACCTAGAGGAAATGGATAAATTCTTAGAAACATACGACCTACCAAGACTGAACCATGAATAAATTAAAAATATGAATAGACCAACTACTAGTATGGAGACTGAGTCAGTAATCAAAAACTTCTGAAGAAACAAAAGTCCAGGACAAGAAGGCTTCACCTGAGAGTTCTACCAATCATTCCAAGAATGTTTAATATTAATACCAATACTTCTCAAACTCTTCCAAAAAAAACAGAAGAGGAGAAAACACTTCCAATCTCATTTTATGAGGTCCTAATTACTTCAATTTCAAACCAGAAAAGGACACCACAAGAAAAGAATATTACAGTCCACTATCTATGGTGAACATAGATGCAAAAATCTCCATTAATTATTAGCAAACTAAATTCAACAATATACTAAAAGTATAATAGAGTATGATCAAGTGGAACTTATTCCAGGGCTGCAAGGATGGTTCAACATCCACAAATCAATGTGATATATCACATTAACAAAATGAAGAATAAATGGCACCCAGGTGGCTCAGTCAGTTAAGCAATCAACTCTTGATTTTGGCTCAGGTCACAATCTCAGGGTCATGAGATTGAGCCCCACATGGGCTCCATGCTGAGCATGGAGACTGCTTAAGATGCTCTCCCCCTCTCCCTCTGTCATTCTCCCCACTCATGCTTTTTCTCTCTCTCTCCCTAAAATAAATAAATATATATATATATATCAACAGATGCAGAAAAAGCATTTGACAAAATTTAATATCCACTTATAACAAAAGCTCTGAACAAAAGTGTGTATAGAGGGAACATACCTCAACATACCAGACCATCCTAAAATATATCGTCCTGTAGGATGTTTCCACATGAAGAGTTTGCTGTTGCCTCATCTCTACTCCTTCCCATGTGTGGTTAAGAGCATTCCTTTAGTCCCTGGGAGCACATGGGGCTGAGCCTCCCCTCCCTGGGTCCTGTCCTCTCAGGGGGTTCTAGTGGCTTCAAGAGCAAGGCTGTCCTCACCAAGGGTACTAATGGAGAAATGTGCTTCTTACCTTTCCTAGATTATACTTCTGCATGTCAGCAAAAGCCTTCTGGATTCAACAGCTTAGGCCACACCAGTGACCACAGGTGAAGATTGACAGCTATTGTAAGAAGCCAACATTCTTGGCCTGCCCTTTTGCTATATTTAGTCAGAATATCCTTTCCATACATAGTAGCCTAGTTTTCACTCTGTGCTTTTGAGCAAACCATTCCTCCTGTCTTGTATGTCTTTCTTCCTCTTTTCCACCTGGAAAAGTCTTTCAAAATCTTGGTCAGTAATTCATTTTTTGATACTCTGCACCTTTTCTACAGCTCACACCTCTCAGACTATGAAGTATGGCCCCTCACAATACCCGCCACCTAGGGTGTGCACTCAGAACACACCTCTAAACTCTACCACCTGCCCCACTCCTAAAGTGCACCATGGTCCACTTTCACTGCTTGTATGTCACACATGATGCCTTGCATTGTAATGACCTATGATAGGCACCCCTGACCACAAGCTTGCTATGTGCAGGGTTCTTTGTTAAGTGAGCAAATTTTAGAAAGTAAGAACTTTCTGTCTTAAACTATACAGAGCATCTTCCTTGTTCCTCTGTGAAACTGTACTGAAAACAAGCAAAAGTCACTGAGCTACTTGTTCCAGGAAATGCTGACTCCTGGAACAAGAACTGGGAGCTCACTTGTCATCCAGGCCCTTAACACCAATGCAAAGCTACCATG
>NW_024426905.1:2076-4828 GCF_017311325.1 Ursus maritimus | reverse complement strand
CCCTAACCCTAACCCTAACCCTAACCCTAACCCTACCCTAATCCTAACCCTAACCGAACCCTACCCTAATCCTAACCCTAACCGAACCCTAACCCGAAACCTATCCCTAACCCTAACCCTAACCCTAACCCTACCCGAATCCTAACCCTAACCGAACCCTACCCTAATCCTAACCCTAACCGAACCCTACCCTAATCCTAACCCTAACCGAACCCTACCCTAATCCTAACCCTAACCGAACCCTAACCCGAAACCTATCCCTAACCCTAACCCTAACCCTAACCCTAACCTGAACCGGAACGCCAACCCTAACCCAAACCCTACCCCGAACCCGAATCCTCACTCTAACCCGAACTCTAACCCTAACCGTAACCCTAACCTGAACCCGAATCCTAACCCTAACCCGAACCCGAATCCTCACCCTAACCCGAACCCTAACCCTAACCCTAACCAGAACCCTAACCCGAACCCTAACCCGAACTCTAACCCTAACCCTATCCCGAACCTGAACCCGAAACCGAACCCGAAACTGAACCCTAACCGTAACCCGAAACCTAATACTAACCCTAGCCCTAAACCTCACACGAACCCTAACCCTAACCCGAACCCTAACCCTAACACGAACCCGAACCCTAACACGAACCCGAACCCTAACCCGAACGCTAACCGTAACCCTAATCCGAACCCTATACCTAACCCTAACCCGAACCCGAATCCAAACCCTAACCCTAACCCAAACCTAACCCTAACCCAAAACCAAACCCTAAGAGGAACACTAACCATAACCCGAACCCTAACCCTAACCCTAACCCTAACCCTAACCTGCACCCTAACCCGAACCCTAACCTGAACCCGAACCGTAACCCTAACCCTAACCCGAACTCGAACCCTAACCTGAACCCTAACACTAACCCTAAACCGAAACCAAACCCGAACCCTAACCCTAACCCTAACGCTAACCCGAACCCTAACCCTAACCCTAACCCTAACCCGAACCCGAACCTGAACCCTCAACCAAACACGAACCCTAACCCTAACCCTAAACCTCACCCGAACCCTAACCCTAACCCGAACCCGAACCCTAACCCTAACCCGAACCCTAACCTAAACCCGAACCCTAACCGAACCCTAACCCGAACTCTAACCCGAACCCGAATTCTAACACTAACCCTAACCCAACCCGAACCCTAACCCGCACCCTATCCCGAACCCTAACGCTAACACGAACCCTAACCCTAACCATAACCCTAACCCAAACCCTAACCCTAACCCGACCCTAACCGTAACCCTGACCCTAACCCTAACCCTAACCCTATCCCTAACCTGAACCCTAACCCTAACCCTAACCCTAACCCTAACCCGAACCCGAACCCAAAACCGAACCCGGACCCTAACCCTAACCCTAAGCCTAACCCTAACCCAACCCGAACCCTAAACCTAACCATAATCCTAAACCGATCCCTAACCATAACCGTAACCCGACACTAACCCTAACCCTATCCCTAACCTGAAACCAAACCCTAACCCTAACCCGAACCAGAACCCTAACCCTAACCCTAACCGTAACCCTAACCCGAACCCTAACCGTAACCAGACCCTAACCCTAACCCTATCACTAACATGAACCCTAACCCTAACCCTAACCCGAACCCGAACCCTAACCCTAACGCTAACCGTAAACCTAACCCGAACCCTAACCCTAACCCTAACCCTAACACTAAACCCTAACCCGAAACCTAACCCTAACCCTAACCCGAATCCGAATCCAAACCCTAAACCTAACCCAAACCTAACCCTAACCCTAACCCTAAACCGAACCCTAAGAGGAACCCTAACCCAAACCCGAACCCTAACCTCAACCTTAACCCGAACCCTAACCCTAACCCTAACCCTAACCCGAACCTGAATCCGAAACTGAACCCGAACCTGAACCCTAACCGTAACCTGAAACCTAATCCTAAACCTAGCCCTAAACCTCACCCGAACCCTAACCCTAACCCTAACCCTAACCATAACCCCTAACCCTAACCCTAACCCTAACCCTACATCGAACCCAAACGATAACCCTAACCCTAACCCAAACCCGAACCCTGACCCTAACCCTAACCCGAACCCTAACCCTAACCCTATCCCTAACCTGAACCCTAACCCTAACCCTAAACCGACCCCAAACAACCATAACCCTAACCCTAACCCTAACCCTAACCCTAACCCTAACCATAACCCTAACCCTAACCAGAACCGAACCCTAACCCGAACCCTAACCCTAACCCTAACCGTAACCCTAACCCGAACCCTAACCCTAACCCGACCCTAACCCTAACCCTATCCCTAACCTGAACCCTAACCCTAACCCTAACCCTAACCCTAAACCTAACCCGAACGCTAACCCTAACGCAAACCGTAACCCTAACCCGAACCCTAACCCTAACACTAACCCGAATCCGAATCCAAACCCTAAACCTAACCCAAACCTAACCCTAACCCTAACCCTAAACCGAACACTAAGAGGAACCCTAACCCGAACCGGAACCCTAACCTCAACCGTAACCCTAACCCTAACCCTAACCCGTACCCTAACCCGTACCCTAACCCGAACCCTAACCCGAACCCGAACCATAACCCTACCCCTAACCCGAACTCGAACCCTAACCTGAACCCTAACCCTAACCCTAACCCTACCCTAACCCTAACCCTAACCCTACCCCTAACCCAAACCCTAACCCTAACCCGAACCTGAACCCTCAACCGA
>NW_024426905.1:1244-1801 GCF_017311325.1 Ursus maritimus | reverse complement strand
CCTAACCAAAACCTAACCCTAACCCTAACCCTAAACTGAACACTAAGAGGAACCCTAACCCGAACTACAACCCTAACCTCAACCTTAACCCTAACCCTAACCCTCAACCGACCACGAACCCTAACCCTAACCCAACCCCAAACCTAACCCTAACCTTAACCTGAACCCTAACCCGAACCCGAACCTGAACCTTAACCATAACCCTAAACCTCATCCGAAACCAAACCCTAAACCACACCCTAACCCTAACCCGAACTGTAACCCTAACCCTAACCTAACCCTAACCCTAACCCGAACCCTAACCCTAACCCTAACCCTAACCCTAACCCCTAACCCTAACCCTAACCCTAACCCTAACCCTAACCCCTAACCCTAACCCTAACCCTAACCCTAACCCTACACCAAACCCAACCCCTAACCCTAACCCTAACCCGAACCCTAACCCTAACCCTAACCCAAACCCTAACCCGAACCCTAACCCTAACCCTAACCCAACCCGAACCCTAACCCGAACCCTAACCCGAACCCTAACGCTAACCCTAACCCTAACCCGAACC
>NW_024426905.1:912-1088 GCF_017311325.1 Ursus maritimus | reverse complement strand
CCCGAACCATAACCCTAACCCTAACCCTAACCTGAACCCTCAACCGAACACGAACCCTAACCCTAACCCTAACCCTAACTCACCCGAACCCTAACACTAACCCAACCTAAAACCTAACCCTAACCTTAACCTGAACCCTAACCCTAACCCTAAACCTAACCCGAACCGTAACCCTA
>NW_024426905.1:0-744 GCF_017311325.1 Ursus maritimus | reverse complement strand
CGAGGAACCCGAACCCTAACCGTAACCCTAACCCTAACCCTAACCCTAACCCTAACCCGAACCCAAACCCTAAACCTCACCCTAACCCTAACCCTAACCCTAACCCTAACCCTAACCCTAAACCTAACCCAAACCCTAACCCTAACCCGAACCCGAACACTAACCCGAACACTAACCCTAACCCTAACCCTAACCATAACCAGAAACCGAACCCTAACCCTAACCCTAACCGAAAGCTGAACCCGAACATGAAACCGAAACGGAACCCAAACCTGAACCCTAACCGACACCCGAAACCTAATCCTAACACTAGCCCGAAACTGCACCCGAACCCTAACCATAACCCTACTCATAACCAGAAACCGAACACTAAACCTAACCCTAAACCAAACCCTAACTGTAATCCGAACCCTAACCCGACCCTTACCCCAACCGTATCCCTAACCTGAACCCTAACCCTAACCCTAACCCTAACCCGACCCTTACCCCAACACTATCCCTAACCCTAACCCTAACCCTAACCATAACCGCTAACCCTAACCCTAACCCTAACCCTACACCGAACCCAAACCCTAACCCTAACCCTAAACCGAGCCCTAACCCTAACCCTAACCCGAACTCTAACCCGAACCCGAACCCTAACCCTAACCCTAACCGAACCCGAACCCTAACCCAAACCCTAACCCGAACCCGAACGCTAACTGTAACCCTAACCCTAACCATAACCCTAACCCAAACCCTAAC
>NW_024426904.1:0-4851 GCF_017311325.1 Ursus maritimus | reverse complement strand
GGGACTGTTTTCTGTTATCTGAGTTATAGAACTATTAAAGTATAATCTGGATACTTTATCTTAGATTTTAAGTAGTTATGCTAATCAAATAATGGCCTCAAAAGAATTCTTTAAAGGCTTGACATTAAATAGAAATGTTCTAAATTCCCTTTTCCAGTTTGGGTTACCTTAGGAATGCTCAAAAACCTATTTAAACCTATTTTCTAGATGGAAAGGAATGTGCTTGCTTTTTTTAAAAAGCAAACAAAATCTTTGTTTACTACAGATGGGAGATGAATTTCTGATCATTGAATTACTGATGATGTGAGGAATCTTCTTTTGACTCTTGCTAACTGAACTCATTCTTAGTGTTTGTAGTGATAACGTGTGTGTAAATCAAGGATTAAAGTTTTTCAGAAGAGATAATTGTCCAAAATATGTCATTAGACTTCTGTAAAAATTTTATTTTAAATCTTTAGACGTTATGTTAACCCTTTACAAAATACACTGAGAACAAATCCAGACATTGGTAATGTTAGGTAGATTCTTAAAGATGTGAAAATATGCTTTTGGAGGGGAAATTACATAAAATTGAGCTTGTCTTTCCTTTATAAACTGTTCTTTAAAACTTTCGCTGTTACAGAAAAAATGAATTGTGTATCCTATGTGTATATTTATTTTTGTATACTATATGTATATTGTATATACAGATTTACAGATTTATATGATCGTATATTTGTGTAGATATATAATATATAAATAATTTATTTACCTAAATAATTATAGATACATATGTCTATAATTGTATACATACACAAACACAGAGCTTTACTTCAGGCATATTTTTCCAGTCCTTGGTTATGATTTTTATGACTTTTCTTGGCATAAGTGACTTACCCAAACTTCGGAATGCATCACTTTCCATATAGCAAGGCCCACTCACATTCTCATAATATGATTACTAGCTCATGAAAACCATCTAACGTGAAGATTACCAGAGAGTAACACTCATTGAAACTATAAGAACACTGTTTTACGTAAATGAGTCTCTTATTCTCTTATAATTGTTAGTCCTTAAAATTTCTATTAAATATTTGCAAAACTGCGTTTGTCTACTTTTTATAATCTTTATAAAATTAAATAAATTTGTGTTACATTCCTGAATACAGATTTTATTCATGTATAATAAAGTCAGATGATTATTTAAAAATTTTATTTCCAAAGGACGTGGTCCCAATTAGCTGGAATAAAAGAAGGTATTCACATTTATTGAATGACACACCCTGTATAACATGATCTTTATTGTTTATTTTTCACAGTAACCCTGTGAGCATGTATTTTTATCTCCCTTTTACAGATGAAGAAAATTGATATGAAAGAGGAGGTTAAATCGTCTTCCTAATATCTATCTGACTGCAAAGCCTGTGCTCTTTGCACTCTCCCTCATCAGATCAGGGAGAGAGTGCACACTTTGGTTTGAATTTCTAGAAGTATCTTTTATTTGAGGATGGATTTGGGAGGTGGAGCTTATGTTTAATGTTTTCTTCACTTCAAGCGTGTTGCAAATTGAGTGAATAACAGTTTACAAAATAAGCTTTATTTGAGCCTTAGGTTTATCCTGCCTCTAATGGAACCTCTCCATTGGGGTGTTTTCTTGAAGCTGCAGGAATCAACAGTTGCATTTTTATGGGTCTGAACGTTCTTCCCAGAAGTTACTGTGTTTTTATTTTGATGATAATTAAAAAGTGTATAATGATACATGAAGAGGTTTTGAATCAATTGGGCAATGTCATGATTGAGTCTTGCCATGCAGAATCAATAAATTTATAACCGTGTTTACTCTTTCATTGAAGCTGAATAGGACTCTTCATTATCGTGAGTGAAGGGTAGCAGAAGAGAGTCAGACTTAATATGGACATAATACGTGAGCACCAAAATGAGCGTTAAATTATCCTCAATGCACTCTCCATGAGAAGTTTGCAGTAGTGCAAACAGAGAAAGCTGCTGAAGAAAATGCTTCATGAAATGGTGACTATATACGCATGTTGAACTCAAAGAACTTGTGCCATTATAGGCGGTACCCTAAACAATTGGCAAAACATTTGTCGCTTTAAAATATTGGTAAAGTAATGTTAATTTAAATTTTAATTGTATGTTTGTATTTGTGTAATTTGTAAAGTGATTATATATAAATAAGACTATATTATTTTGCAAGATGAAGTCCACAGATTTTATATTTAGTGTTATGCTTGTATATACTTAGGTAATATCATGATACTTTAGGATTTTTTTTTCTTTTAAAAATATTTTGTCCCTAAAATTTGATAAAGCGTAGATTAGAATATTTCAGATGCCGTGAAGACAGGGACCAGGTCTAATTCAGAGCTCTAAGCCATCGGTGTTTTCAATAAATTTGTGAAGAATTAAATGGTATAATAGCACATGTATACATCTTATTAAGGTCATGCACATAAACGGTGCAATAATGAACATATAAGGTTTTGGGGTTAACTATTAAGTATTGCCATAAAATTTGGGAGGCATTAACTGGAAATCTCATGAAATCAGATGAAGGCTTGGCAGGTTGTGCCAAACTGCACAGGGCTAAGGAACACACGTATATGAGACTTGTAGTGAATTGCCTTCTATGAGTATCTTTTCACTATTCAGTGCTGCATGTCTTTCCTAATGATAGCTCTTCAAGGATTCTTATCAAACTTAGAGTTTCCAGTTGGAAAGTGATAGTCACAGAACTATCGTTTTCCCTTGGGCTTCAGCACTGAGTCTACAATATCCCTTTCCTGTGGTGTTTGGAAAAGGGCCAGCTGAAATTAATCTGAGGAAGAGTCAGCACCTCTAACCTGGAGGTCTCCTTTCTTGGACTAAGATAAGCGACCCATCGGAATACCCATGGCAGCGTGCTGGTGGAGCTGGGAAGGAGGTAGAAGCTAGTCGTTCTAGACTGGTAGGGTAACGTAATGAGCTCCACTTTAATTTGCTTAAGCAGAATTAAAAGCTAGGTGTAGAGATGGCCTTATAAATTACCCGTGGTAAAGGGCCTTTAGGTCATTCAGTGGGGACGATGAAATGAATTTAGTATTTTTGAACTGTTCATTGGCACTTATATTTGTAACTAGTTCATTAATTCTTTAAGATCAGTGCACTTTTGAAAGTGTTACATGAAAACAAATTATGTACAGATGAAAATTTCAACCTCTGTAATTTTCTTTTTTTAATTACAAAAGTGGTGCACGCTTCCTAAAAAGTAACAGTACGCAGGGATAAGAGAACAAAGTCAAAGTCTCCTTTCTCTGTACCCTTCCTAATGTGTGTTCACATTTTAGACACAGCTTGCTTTTTCATTAAGAAAGGAGTGGCACGGGAAGGATTAATTTGTAATTTTCTTTGCAAATGGTAATGCCAAATGATAATTTTAATACGCTGATATTTTGGAGTAGGAAATCTATTATTTTCTTTTTTATTTCTTTAAATTTGCCCAAATTAACTGGATTGAAAATGAAAATAAAATGAGCCCACAGGTTGGATTCGTTGTGCTTCAGTAAAAACAGATGTCTATTTTAATACCTGATTATTCTAGTATCCAAAGTCCACGAATCATCCTGAAGTGTTCTGTGAGAAACTGCCCTGGGTTTTGTAGGTGAGGATGGGCATTTGGAGACTCTGTGGGTTGGGAAGCATGTGTAACATGGCACATGTACCTGCTTGGAGAAAGCAAAAAACCAAAAATTGCTGGCCTGTTCTTTTTAAATTGGCCTGAGCACCCCAAGAAATGCTACAGGCTAAATATGGCACAGTTTACTGAAGTGTCAGCTTTGCTTGAAGTTTGGAGGCCGAACTGTTATAATGAAATAAATAAGATTATGTTAAGGAATAAAATTGAATACCCAATTTATAGGAATTTTAAAGTTTTAACATAAAACAGAAGAAATTCATTTTAAGCCTTGAGCTTAAAATACCTGAGAGTACGTACCTCGCCTCCCTCCCCATAAGGGTACTTCTGTTTAAGAGAACTTGAGAAACTCTGCTATATTTTTGGGGATGTAGAGAAAGAACTGAGAGAGAAGAATTTCGTGGACTCTTCATTTTGGACAGTGTGGGAGAGGAGACCGGTGGAAAAAGAATTGAGGATTTCTCACTCATTTTTTAATTTCCCACAGTATTTTAGCACAATACCTTGCAGACGACAGGGCATGTAAAAATGCATGTGGATTTTTTCATTCACTTTCTCTTCTTATTAAGGAAAAATGATGCTCTTGTTGAGTCCTAGATCCCAAACTTTGCCAACCAGTTTTCTTTAAAACTCAACTGACCATTACTTTTTTTTTTTTTTTTTTTTTAAATCCTATAGATGTAAGAGACTCTGACTCTGGGAGAGAAAAAAGGAACAAGAATTTGAGAGAAGTGAAACTATGAACATTATTATTTGAACCACAGAACTTGTTTTTACTTCTTTTTTATTGAGGCAGAATTCTATATAACATTATACTCGTTTCTGGTATGCCCTTGAACACAGGTTTAAACTGTGCAGGTCTACCTGGACATGGTTTTTGATAAATACAATACAGTATTGTAAATGTACCTTCCTTATGATTTTCTTACGATTTTCTTTTCTCTAGATTACTTTATTGTAAGAATACAGTATATACTACATGTACCATGCCAATGCATGTGAATTGTTAATTAACTGATTATGTTCTTGTTAGGGCTTCAGGTCACTATTAGGCTATTAGTAGTTAGGTTTTTGGGAAGTCAAAACTTAAATGTGATATTCCATTGTATATATATACCACATCGTCTTTGTCCATTCATGTATGGATGGACACTTGGGTTGCTTCCATATCTTGGCTATTG
>NW_024426903.1:0-4879 GCF_017311325.1 Ursus maritimus | reverse complement strand
TGTGAAAGGAGAATAATAACATTGCCTACTCTATCAGGATGGTGGTGGCATCAGGTAACTGAAAATTCGGCTAACCTCAGCTCAGTTGGTAAAGACAGCACTTGTTTCCTTCTCAAGAAGTCTAGAGGTGCATGGATCAAGGGCTAGTTCAGTGGCTCCATGGTGTGAAGTTTCTAGGTTCTCTGGGATTTCCTTGACTTTCCCCAAATTATAGAAAATGGCAGCAGTGGTTCCAGACACCTCACCCAACAATTTCCAGTCCAAAATCTAGCAGCAGTGAGAGCAAGCTGGGAAATGAGAGAAAGGAAACCCCTCCAACATGCCCCTCTCCCTTTGAAAGGGAGGAAAAATTTTTCCCAGGATCCCCCTAGCAGATTTTCCTCTATATTTACTAGGCCAAAACTGAATTCTATAGCAACTCTTGGTTGCAAGGGTGGGGGGTGAAGAAAGAAAGCATTTGGTTTGCTATCCTTTATGGCAGGAGGGCAGGCAAGAGAGATGGAGCTCATAGAGTTGGCCACGACCACCTCAGAATGTAACTGTAAATATATCATGGGATGAAACACATACCATAATTTTCACAAGCATGTATTGTACATATTCAAAAATGGTAATAATTTTTTGTTACTATTATTTGCCTTGAAGAGAAACATTTTTAATGGAGAGGCTTTAGAGTTTCCTTTAAATATTTGAGTGCTGTGATATATGTGAAGAGAACAGAATTGAAATCATAGTAACTTTCCATTAGATCTGCTTCAAAATGGTATTGACTCTATGTGGTAGTAAGGGCACCATCAATAAAATTTTCAGGTGGGGTTATGATCCCTGTGTTTTAGGTGGGAACTTGCATTAGATAAGTCTAGGATTCCTTCTCCTTGAAGGTTCTATGATTCTATAGTACAGCAATCAGAAGCTCAAGATACAAGATCCTTCCCTTGGCTTAAAGTGGATTTAGTTTCTGATTGGGCTAAATTGCAATGTTCTGGCTATAGTCAGAATTTCTAAAATGAGGATATTAAAAGTCTACCATTGCAATCCATGGCTGCAATGGGGTGCAATCCATTTATTATTATCAAAGAAGAAACTAGTTGCTTAGGTAATGAAGGGTACAAAAATAATAGTACTTTTTTCCTATTTAGAGGTTCAAAATTCATCCCATTTTTAGATCTTGAAATTTTAAATATTGGTATCTCTTCAAGTAAAAAATGAACATTGGGTCAGTAGCTTTCCCACAACTTCCTTCTTGGATTATATATTCTTAAAATGACTGTATAGTTCTCATTTGACGAACTCCTCTGTTGAGTGCACACCCTATCTCTCCCTTCGTTAGGATTTGGTAAGAGTGCTCTGAATGTGCTAGAATGGTGTAAATGATATTTGCCCTGTATGATTTGTTTCCTCTTCCCGAGCCTGGCAGGGAAGGGAGGTGTTATATCTCAAGAGACTCTTTTACCAAGTCCAAGTTTTAAATAAATGAAACTTGTACTGACTCCAACACACCATCTTGAGATAACCTCAGGCCTTGAAGCGCACTGACAAGCAGAATGATCACAGCCAAGTCGTAAAACTGTCTTTTGAAAAGAATAGCTGGATGAAAAACATTAGTAGTGACTGAACCAAGGGGGAGCCTGACTTCTTCAAATTGAAAGGGATCCTAAAGGCAAAGATAAACAGTGAAACCATATTCCCCAAATTCCTATTTTCAGGATGCTTTCAGCTCTCCAAGGAACTCAAAGCAGATATGCAAGGCTTCTTCTTGAGAAGCTCACACATGCCGTCAGTGTTTTTTTCTCCTCACATTTGTCTTCAACCTCTTTTCATTTGGCTTCCATTCCACCTTTCACTAACACTGTTCTTGTTCGGGTCACCGAGGACCGAAGTTTTCCAAAACCTGACAGCTGTTTCCTATCCTTACCTCGTTTGTCTGCAGCGTCGTTCAACAAGACGGACAACTCTTCTAGATGGCTTTGATGATATCACCTTCTCCTTGTGTTCATACTTCCTTTCCAGTTGTTCCTTCGCAGTATTTTTTTTTTTTTTTTTTTTTTGCTAGCTCTTCCTGCTTTATTCCAACTTCTATTGTGGGAGTATCACTGATCTTGGATTGGATTCCTCCTTTTCTGTCCACACTCTCTAAGGCTTGAAATTCCATCGTTAGCCAATGCTAATCTAGGTCTCCAGCCTAGAAATTCTCTGAATTTCAGATTGCAAACTGTGTGTGTCCAGAATGAGTCATGGTACTCCCTTCTCCCATTCAAAGCCATTCCACCTCATTCTTCTTCAGTCTTCCCACAGTAAATGGTACTATCCTCCACTCAGTTAATACCTGAAACCCAAGAGTCATTCTTGAGTTCTCCCTTTACAGTGCCTTCACACCCAGTCAGCCAACAATTCCTGTCAATTTACCCTCCAAAACATATGTCAAGTGCATCCACTATTTCCACCCCACCACTGCCACCTGGTTCAAGGTACCACCATCTCTCATCTTGTATGCTGCGGTAGCCTCCAGGCAGTTTTCCCGGTTTCTTTTATTAGCTCCCCTATAATTCATTCTTTGCACAGCAGCCAAAATGGAATCACACTGCACCACTCCCCTGCTCAAAACTCTTAAAGAGTTCCTATTGAAATTTAAATAAAGCCCAGACTCCTCACTCTGGTCTTTGGGGTGTTTCATGTTCCAAACCCCAGCAAAGTTTTCAATATCATAACAGTTCTGACTCTATCTAAGCCTTAGTCACACTGACCTAACACACCAAACTCTTTCCTGCCTCAGTCCCTTTGCACTTGTTACTTAGAATATTCTTTGTCTGGCTCTTTGTACAGCTTGCTCCTCTTTATTTGTCAAGTCTCAGCTTAAATGCCACTTAATCAGGGATGTCATTCTCAATATTTTATGTAAGAACTATTGTATGTATGTGCGTATGTATTTGCCTGTTCGTTTATTTAGGCTGATAGGAAGAAAAGAGTACTTTTCTCTCTGGGATTTCAGGCACTTTTAGAATCAAACCTGGAAATGATGAAAAACAGAAACAAAACTAGTATTTGGAAAACAAAATAGATTATGATGAGAAGGGCCCCATTTGATCACTTTTCCTGGAACTTTTAACGTTTAACAAGAATGATAAATTCTAAAGCCATGAGGGGTCTTTCAGGTAGCTGCAATGAATGTGATGAGCTATATTTAGGACAGCTGGGAGTAGTGAACCAGTCAATACATGTTCATGTAAAGGTATTCAAGATAGAAATTTTAAAATGCTGTCCGTGAGAAGATAAGCCTAGCTGAGGGCCAAATTTGGCCCTTGAGCCACCAGTTTAAGATCCATATCTAGATGGTTCCCTTTTGTTGAATAAATCAGAACATTCCTAGATATATACATACTCATTTTTTATGCTTCTATATGTGGAGACTAAAAAATTACAAATAATCACACAATCAATAGTCTAGAGCTGTTCATTCTTTATTAGCTCTTTAGATATTTTTCTCCTTTTCTACCAATGTGTTTTGGAGTATTACAAATTTTAATATTACATAGGCATATTCACCTAACCTAGTTTCTGGAAAATTTTTTGTGTGCTGGCCAAAGGTAGGTAACCCTAAAGAGGGTAGTGGAAAGATCTGAAGCACGTGAATGGTCATTTTTGTATTTTAGATAATTATCTTTGGGAAAGAATCACTCTACAGCAGTGTGAAGTAAGGATGAGAATGAGAGGAAGTGGCCAGAGTGGTTTGTAACTTCTGGAAGACAAAGACAGTAAGCGTGGAGAGATGGAGGGAGACATAATCAGACTAGAAAATCCAGGTTAAGAAAAACTGTAATACACATGTACTAAAGTTTTAAATTTTCTAAGAGTCATGGAAAAATAGGAAATAAAAGGTGTTATTCAATAATAATTCCCTAGTTAAATATTGTATACTGGTCAGCACCAAACTTTGTCTTGAACTCCAAGAGGAACGTCTATCGAATATTGCCCTTCAAACAACACTCTGCATGCATTTGGCCTTATCTTATCTCAGCCTTTGATGAAGGACAAGGGCAAAATATTAGTTCATAATCTAATGAAGCATGTCTATAAGGAGCTAAAGCAACATTATGTAGACAAGTTATTTTCTTATGACTTAATCATTATGGAGAGAAAACTTTTGAAATCTAGGAGATAATTTAACTGCATGTCTCTTAAAGCCATGTTTTTCAAATTACAGATGATGAGCTATTTAAAGTTGTGAAATTAATATTGTAGATCATGAACAGCTCTTTTAAAAATAAAACAATGGCTTTGAATGGAAAATAGAATATAGGAACAAGACAAGGATGTCTGCTCTCACCACTTTTATTCAACATATTACTGGGGATCCAGTCAGAGCAATTAGACGACATAAAGAACTAAAAGACATTCGAATTGGAGAGGAAGAAGAAAAACTCTCACTATTTGCAGATGACATAATACTATATGTAGGAAACGAAAGACTCCACAAAAACACTAAAACTGATAAATGAACTCAGTAAAGTTGTAGGATACAAAAATCAGCATACAGAAATCTGTTGCATTTCTATACACCAATAATGAAGCAGCAGCATACTCTGAACACTATAAAACACGGATATAAGAAATTCAAGACAACACAAAGAAATGGAAAGACATTCCATGCTCATGGATTGGAAGAACAAGTTTGTTAAAATGTATATACTTCCTAAAGCACTCTATGTAATCCTATCAAAATACTAACAGTATTTTTTTTTTTTTTTACAGAACTAGAACAAACAATCCTAAAATTTGTATGGAATCACGAAAGACATCAATATAATATAATATAATATTACTCAGCCATTAAAAAGAACGAAATTTTGCCATTTGCAACAACATGGATAGAGCTAGAGAG
>NW_024426902.1:0-4897 GCF_017311325.1 Ursus maritimus | reverse complement strand
AGGGCTTGATCCCAGGATCCCGGGATCATGACCTGAGCCAAGGGAGACACTTAATTGATTGAGCCACTCAGGTGCCCCAGAAGTGAGCTATTTAAAGAGAAAAACACACATGAGTAGTGACTTGAAATGAATTTGGGAACATTTCAACAAGTACAGGATGAGAAGATGTGCCCACTCAGCATACAAGCTGTAAGAAACATCATAAGGAAGGGGGATTGGCACGGGGTTGGGTTTATTGAGAAATGCCTTCCAGGCGAGGTGAGTGTTGGAAGTGCTGCTTGATCTGTTGTTGGTCCTTCTGCGTGAGCCTGTGACTTCCTCCATTCCAGCAGTTAATTCTCCCTCGTGAGGCAGACACAGTCTCCTGTGGGACTCTAAGCGACAGGACGTCACCAGTCATGGAACTCCCAGGGAGGTGGATGGTCCAGATATGTCCCTGGCAGGCAGAGCCTCGAAACGTCTGGGGCCACGGGCCATTGATACTGCCATCCTGTCTCCCCACCTCCGTCTGAACTTTCCTCACACTCAGCTGCAAGACAGAGTTCCTGCCCAGTGTGCCTGCTCCTCAGTCTCCTAGGATCCTTCTCTTCCCCAATCACTTTTGACTTCTTCGTTTTCTTTCCCTCTTCCCCTGCGAATGGCTCACCCCTGCTGAGGACGTCAGAGCCTCTCCTCATGGCTGCTCCTCCTGTTCCCCCGCAGGTGATTGAACTGTGCCGCCCACTGGACTCCCGGCTGGAACACGTAGACTTCGAGTCTCTCTTCTCCTCTCTCAGCGTCCGCCACCTGCTCTGTGTTTTTGCCTCCCTGCTTCTGGAAAGGAGGGTCATCTTCATCGCAGACAAGCTCAGGTACCAACCTTGGCAGCTTCTACTAAAGTGTCTAAATGACAGTCAGTGGCGGACTGTCCAGAGCGTGTGGGGCAGGGGATTGCCCGCGACTGCAGGGGACACACCTCTGAGGGAAGAGTGCAGACCAGTGGGCAGCGAGGATGGCAGGCTTATAAGGCACACCGGTTCTGTAAAACCACGTAAGCCTGTGCTTCTGTGCGCTACTTACATGATAGCCGCCAGCCTTCCGTCATCCCGCGGTGTGCTGGGTGCTCTGCTGTGTGCTGAAGGAACGAGGGTAAAAGCGCAGAGCTGTACTCACAGTTTTCAGTCAGGGCGGGGCGGTGGGGCGGTGCGGAGCAGTGAGCAGAGCCCCGGTACTGTGCCGGCAGGGCTTACCAGAGCGGTGCATTCTAGACACCTAGGAGGGCACTCAAGCTCAGAGAAGGCCAGTTCTGGCGGAGTCCTGAGACTAAGAGCAAGTGGAAAGCACATTCCAGGCTAAAGGAGCTCTAGCTATCTAGACAAAGGCAAGGAGACAGGAAGCCGAGCACGTCGCCTTCAGAAACTGTAAAGCAGTTCACTGCAGCTAAGCAGAGAAAAGGCAGGGTGTGGGGCAAGGAGCCAAGGTTCACAGAGCCCGGCAGGGCCATGCTAAGCACAGATGGATCCCCAAGGCGGCCCTTCCTCTCAGAGTTAAAATAAATGACACAGAATCACACACACCTGCTCACTGCTTGGTAGGATGCCCCCCATGTCCTGAGGGTCACGTCAGTGATTTGCAAAACCCATGCAGACAGGGATTTGAGTGAATTCTGAACTTAAAAAAAAAAAAATTCCTGGCATTTTCATCACTTCAAAATACTGAATCAGAGCCTTCTTTGCTGCCAAACTGAGGGCATAGCAGCACGGGTGGTGACCGCCACTCCAGTTAGGGCTGAAATGTGGGGCCCAGCCATAGATGGGCCAGCCAACCAGGGAAAGCAGATGAGGCCAACCGAGGAGTCCATCTGGGAAGAAGAAATGCCAAAAACACAAAAATCGAAGAACTGCGGTTTGGAGAGGAAATAGGACTCCCAAATCTGGAAAACAAAAGCGAGGAAGAAGAATAGGAAAGGAAGAACAGAAAGGACAGAAGGTACGAATGTGGAGCTCATCAGGAACGTGGTAGGAAATGGAATCCAGTCCTCTCCTCCCACTCCAGCCCATCTGGTCATCTTGGTGATGCTTCTCCTTGGACCGCAGCCACTTGGCTATCCCCAGTGTGCTCCCACCCCGGTTTTTAGCGAGCTCTTCACTTTTACTGTCATGCTTCTTGCACTCCCCATGCACTGGGGTCCGCACAGGAAGCAGCTGGTGCTGGGCGCGGGCAGCTCTCCAAGCCCGCCGGGCACTGGGGAATTCAGACGGGAGAGTTCTAAGGTTGGGGCTCTGGAAGCAAAAGATGAGTAATAACCCTTCAGTGACTGGGGTCGGATTTCCTGGAGTAGCTGTCTGTATTCTCTGGAAGCCCCGCTCTGTCCGCCGGAAGTAGAATTCTCAGGCTCCACTGTAGGGGGAGGGGAAAGTGCTGGCTCTCAGGAAGGCCGAGGCAAGAAGTAAAGGCCCCAAGGAAACCTGCTGCCCCCCCAAGACTGGAGATGGGGCCAAACAGTCCCACGAGGAGCTTGCTGCCGGGTTGAAGACGGTACACTCGGGAAGGAAATGTCTGGAAAGATGGGCATGGTTGGAAAGGAGCGTGCCCTCCCCAGCCTTCCCTCCCTGACAAAGGAGAACACAAAGCATCATCTGTTTTTCTGTCAAAGTACAATGAATGAGAAGGTGGGAACAGAAAGGGTCAAAGACAGATGCATCCTTGAAGGGCAGCAGAGGGGATGGGTCAGGCTTCAGGTACAAAGACACCTGGAAATGCTCATGACAATGATGTCTGGAGGGGACTTGCCCATCTCTCATTCCTGCCCTGACAGATTTCTGGGTTGACAGGCTGAAGCCCCTCCCCCAGAGCTGCTCTAACAAGAGACAAAGGAAAGTGAAGGAACTCCATCCCTGAGAATGGACCCTGCCCCGTGGCTGCATCTGGGTTGGTTCTCCCAGCCCCTCCCCTCCTGCTCTGGGGCAGCTTTACTCGGGGGACAGGTCACCGATGTGGTCTGACTGCAAGGACTTCAGAGTGTCTCTCCTCGCCCCACTTTCCATGATGCCTGGTATTCTGCCCTTAGAGACAGAGTTCCCTTTGAACAGCAAACCTCCATGAGAGGGCAGAGGGGGTAAAATGCCAGCTGTGGCTATTGCTGGGACAGAGAGAACTTTGGTGCTCCCCTGAGTCCGGAGCCAGGCCACGGTGCAGTTAATTGCATATCCATCTCTCATTACACAGGATACGGGGCCCGAAGGTGCTCCCCGGAGGAGGGAGGAAGCCTAAGCATCCTCAGCTGTGGGCCCTGGTCTCCTCATTTATGAAACCAGGGCTCATCTGCGCCCAGGCCCCTCGTCACTGCGACTTGTGATGGCTCCCGTGTCACATCCCCAAAGGCAGTCAGCCCATGCTTTTCTTGCTACAAGTGGCTCAAAGTGCTCTCTCTCTTGCCCAGTAAATTATCTTTTCGTCCAATACCTGTTCCAGGCAGACCTAAAGAGGGAAAAATAAATAAATACAGGCCCATAGAGCTGAGGCAGGAAAAGAAGGAAAGGCAGTGTGAACAAGCCTGATGACAGTAACAACACGGCCACCACAAAGGACACTGGAATGTCGCCTCTGGGCCAGGCTCTTGCAAGGGTTTGACCTGTGCTCTTTCAGGCTCCTGGCAACTCAGTCAGATAGCTTCTATTATTAGGAAACTAAGAAGCACACAGAGGTTAAGTCACTTTGCTCAAGCAAGCCAGGGGTTAGTGGGAGAGCTGGGACACAGGCAGCCTGGCTCCAGAGAAAATGAGAAGGAAGGAGGAGGAGCAGGCCACGTGGTCTGGGGGTGGAGGTGAAGGGCAGCGTCTGTGACCCCATCTACAGAAATATATAAGGAAAGTCTTTTGTAAAACATGCCATTGAGACCCCCTGTGTGCTTGGCATCAGGCTAGAATTATGTACTGAAGAAGCTAAGACTTCCATGCTTTTCTCCCCAGGCCCTCCCTCTCTATGGCCTTCCGCTGGGGCCCAGTGCGGCCGGTGGGACCAGGCAACCCCACAGTCTCCTTGCTCTGAAATTCTCTCACTCTGCGGGCCAGAGTGCTCCGGGCCTCCTGGAACCATGCTTCTTCGTGCCTTGCCCTCCCTTTGATCCTGGCCCAGAACCTAAAGGCCCCATTCCTGACCCCACCTCATCAGGTGTCCTGTGCTTTCCAGAGTATCCCAGGAGACGACCATCTCATGTGCCTAGCTGTGTAATGAGGGGAGAGGACTGTCTAATGCCTGTAGGACCCCTCTGGCTCAAATGCTGTGTGACTCGATGAACTTGCTGCTGAGGGAAAGTCAGCCCCAACACCCCACCCCTCCCTGTGCTCCATAGGCTCACTCCTCTCCCGGCTTCATCTGGTTCATTAGAAATCACCTGGGTAGTCTGTCCCTGCTACTGCGGCCTCCCTGAGAGCGATTGTAATCCCTGACACTTCAGAGCTGGTGTGACACCCAAGTAACTGGGCATGCTCATTTAATGCCCCTCTTAACGTTACTGGGGTTAGAGTTAAATACGCACCATGTTGTGGGTCCTCTCCAGGATTCCCAGGCCTCTGCTCTAGACTGTGCTCAGAAGTTGGGGCACCTCCGCACCTCCTTTTGCAGCTTACACTGTCTACTTCTGATGGCCTCATTGCCAGGTCTCTCTGACCCTCAGTTGTGACCCCTTCCCTAACAGGCCAACTAAGCCAGTACAGGGAAGTCTAGCTCACCTGGAAGAAAATGACTCAGCTGGGGCTCCTGGCTGGCTCAGTCAGTGGAGCATGCGACTGTTGATCTTAGAGTTGTAAGTTCAAGCCCCACATTGGTGTAGAGATTATTTAAAAATAAAATCTTAAGAAAGAGGGGGAGGGAGGAAGAAATGGAAGGAAGGAAGGAAGGAAGGAAGGAAGGAAGG
>NW_024426901.1:0-4912 GCF_017311325.1 Ursus maritimus | reverse complement strand
ATTATATTATGCTAGTCACCATACAGTACATCCCTAGTTTTTGATCTCCGGGAAGGTGTTTTTTGGTTTGGTTTTTGGTTTTGGTCATCCCCATTTCACAGAAGAGGAAACTAAGATTCCAAAAGCTTCAGAGCTCAGGCTGCGCTTACAGGTCTAATAGAAGACAGGGCTGGAATGCGAACCCACGTCACTTGACACCATAGCTAATGCTTTTAAGGCTTACCATGTAGATGGCCTTTGTACGAATTTTAGGGGTGAAGAAGGAAGGAATATTTCATTTGTTCCTTTCTTAGAAAATCAATTGGTGTGTTATAATACTTGTTACATAGCTCTTTTATAATTTGTGACACACTGGAGTTTGACCCTGATAAAGGGAGACGGGACTGGTGTCCTGATTTAACGACTGAGAATTCATGGCAAGAGATGAGCAGCAGGCACCTTGCCTCTACCTTTTCCAGCTCTCTTAACAGAGGTACTGCCAGTCCTCCTTTTCATGTTCTGGCTTGTCCAGTGGAACCCACT
The DNA here is from genome assembly GCF_017311325.1 of Ursus maritimus. Classification (NCBI taxonomy): domain Eukaryota; kingdom Metazoa; phylum Chordata; class Mammalia; order Carnivora; family Ursidae; genus Ursus; species Ursus maritimus. The sequence continues at coordinate 4,390 of NW_024426901.1, read as the reverse complement.
TTGTCAGGCCGGCTGCTCTAAGGTAGCCGCGTAAGCGTTGACTAGCGGCGTCTGGGATTCACGTTCCTGTCTCCTACACTTGAGATCTGGGCGTTGGGGAGCGCTGGGCTGCAGACAGCAGCTTCCTCTCACCCTCTTCCAACATGATTTTCCCACGCCCACCTGTCAGGAGCTCCAGTAGAGTTTCCTGGTGTGCGTGCTGACTTTCCTCCTGAGACTGGAGTTCTGTATTCAATACCATCCCGCCTGGATGGGGCTATGACACCCTCCCCAGCCCAAGGAGGCTGTAGCGAAGGGTGCCCTCAGCGATTTTTGCATATCTCACCTCAACTGTAGCTACTCTTATGTACTTCCATTTTTCTTTACACACTCACTTTTGCAATTTAAATAGCTTAATCTTTTTAAAAAAGAAAACTTCACAGAGTTTTAGAGTTTTAAGTTTTAGAGTTAGGTCTAGGATTCATTGCAAGTTAGTTTTTGCGGATGGTGAGAGGTATAGATCAAGGTATTTTATTTTTTGCATATAAATACCCAATTATTTCAGCACTATTTATGGAAAAGATTCTCTTTTCTCCAACTAATTGTCTTTGCACGTCTGTCCCTCTCGTGGGAGTTAGACCGACTGGGTTCTTTCTTCCTCCTTGTTGCTGGCTGGGAAGCGAAAGTACGAGCTACCGCCATCTTCCACTACCTCCCCTCCCAAGAAGCTTCTGCGGCCCACTAGCTTGGACTCTCAGTTTGCTCCAACCTTGGACATTGTAATTTAGTTTCTTATTGACCTTTTTGGTTACTTCTGCTTAATAATAAAAACCCTCCTTTTCTTGAGGCTTTACTAAGTACCCCAGCCCTATCTCCGCCAACCCTTCAAATTCTCTCTTTATAACAACTTGCTGTTGATGTCCCAAAAGTTACAGCTTACAAAATGAGTTTGAAATTTTATAGGAGGTGGCAGAGGGTAAGAAAGGGGTTGAACTCTACGTACAAGAAAGTGGTGGGTATTCATAAAACAATACCATTAACAGTTGGCCTGGTTCAATTGGGACTCACTATGTAAGGGCTCTTGTGGATAATGAGCTATTTCCCTCATGTGATTCCTGTTTTGTGTAGTCCTCTATGATCAATCCCACATACATGTGCACACAAAGGCACATATACAGACATAAACACACACACAAACACAGATATATGAAAATGTGTTTGCACTTAACAGGGGCTCTCTTTCTAGTTAGTTTACAGACATATTTTATAGTTATTATATGGGGGAGATTTCTAAGTTATTGGATCTTCGAGACTCTAAGGGATCATCGGGGTTAGGCGGGTTGTCATCTTTGATGAACTGGTTAGTGGTGACAGCTTGGAGCATGCATGGAAAAAGACTGCCAGGCTGAGTTTAGCTCAACAGGAAAACAAAGCTATCATGGATTATTCATGTCTGCCATGGCTGGGTGGAGGGCCGCATATATATGGTGTATTACTAACTAATCTAAAACCAGGCCACTCTCTTCTCCAGTGCAAAAATCTCTTATTATACTATCTCTGAGAGCTGGCCTCTCCCCACTGCAGGAATACTTTTAGTAATTACGAGCTTGCTATTGTTCAAGAACGTTCCTTGCACTGTTGAGCAACTTACATGTTGAGTCCAAAATCTATCTCATTGCAACTTCCCATCATTTGTTCCAATTCTACCACTTGGAGTTGTGCAGACCAAGTTTATACCCTATTGCACATCATAGCTCTTCAAGTATCAGAAGATAGCTATCATGTAATCTCTTCTCCTAGATAAACACCATTCTTTCTTTTGACTATTTTTCAGATATTGTGGTTTCTGGGTCTCCCCCATCCCAAATGTTGTTTAATGTCTCCTTGCTCTCTTTTAAGTATCCTCCTCAGAAAGGGACAAAGAGTTTTTGATAGGATATGACCAACTGGAATCAAGGGACTCTTCCTTTTGGGTTTGCACATACTTATATTAATAACCTTCTGTCCGCACTTAAAATATGTTACTTGGTTATTTTACACTGTACTTTCAGCAAATTAAAAAAAATTTTTTTTGTATGATTCACTCAATTCAGTCCTCTTTCCTGAGTTTATTATATTTGAATTGTTACATTTTACACCATATCTTAATAATAACTGCCCTTTCTCAAGTACCCGCGCTACATACTGTTTGTATTTTCTTCCTTATCTGTCAAGTAGATATTCTATTCCCATTTTGCAGTTGCAAAAACTGAGACTCAGAGATGCCCAGTGTCACACCCCTAGTAAGCTGTAGAGCCTAAAATCAAACCCAACTCTTTCTGGCTCTAGAGTTTACTTTCTTTTGGCTGCCAAATGCTCAGTTTGCTCATTTTGAATATTGGGGACTCCAATATTGGGGGAAAAGAAAAAAAAAGGTGGGGGAAGAGAAATAGACTGTCCTTTTGTCAAGATGTTCTTTGTTTTTGGCATTCTCATGTATTAGTCAAGCATTTCATTTTTAAAAATACCTAAAAAGGAAATAAACTTTGGCTTGACCAGTTCCTGGTAAATTCTCATTGATTCCTAGTGGTCATCTTTTTTAAGTGCTCACTAGCTGCCTTCATAGCTATCCAATCTAGAACTTTGCTGGGGACTAACGGTAAGTTTATCAGTCTGTGATTTCCAGAATATACGATTACTGGGACATTTGTTTGTGTCCTTTGTCTGGTCCTATCCTACTTTCCATAAGTTCTCATGGCTGCTCACAGTGGTTGTACCCTTACACCTGCCTGTGTGTTCAGTTCTGGAATGGAAGTGAGGTGGGGGAGGAGTCTGCCCTCATTTAAAGTAGCTAAGTTTTTCACACTACATTCCTTCCTCTTATTTTTTGGTTTCCTCTCAGTAATGTTATTTCTTCCACTTCCAATTTGTAAGTAAGAAACAGAGCCTCTCTCTTAATGGAGGGATTAATGGAAAAGATGCACTCAACAAAGTTCCCTGTGATTTCTCCTCAGTGAATTCTAATGTGAACTCTTAAGGATTCAACAACAACAAAAGACTGAATGCACTTTCCCAAAAGCCTACCTTGTATTATAAGTCAATGAAATGCATTTGGGAACCATCTACTCTTTCAGACGACCTGTGCTGGGATATTTCTCCATTAATAAAAATAATAGAGCCAAATATGAGTATTAATAGGTATGGTTAACCCCTTAATTATGTCTCAACTAGATCTAAGAGTGTATATATTATGAAAGTTTAATTAAAAGTTTCTAGCCTCTAACGTAGACTGACACCCATACAGAAGTCATAGATTGGATCATAAGAATGCACCCATGAGCGTCCCTGCACCAGGACCGTTTGTGAGAGAAGTGTGTTAACACAGCGTTCTACCTGGATAAGAGTTATGAAACAGCACTCAGCAAAGCTAAAGCCTACTCTTGGTTTTCATGGTTCCCAGTGCTAGAAAGAGAGCTGGTCTATGAAACAGCAGTAGTTGCTCGTTGTTGGTGTGGAGCGACATTGACAGACTTGATAAACTACAAGGAGCACCAAGCTGCCTTTATAAACTTGACCTCGCCTGGATTAGCAACGGAGGACTTCAGTTTCCAAGTGTTCGCTTCTCTTTGTAGTCCTCAAAAGCAAGTCCCGACAAAGCCCAGCTCCCCCTTTCCTTCTCCCTATCAGGGAGCCCCCGTGGTCCCTCTAATCCTTTTAGAGGCTTTGAAATCCCGGGCTCTGAGCACAAGGCGGTCTTGAATATTCATCAGGGGGCGTGGCCCCGCGGCGTGCGCTGCTCCGGGCAGCTGGGAGCAGCTGAAAGGGCGCGCCAGCTGCGCGCAGGGAAACAGTTCTCATTTTGTGTGCTGGGCAGACAAGATGTCCTGCCTCGAGACCTCACATTGTGCGTGTGTGGGAGGGGCTCTGCCAAGACGAATGGACTTTTCTGAGGCAGGGCCCAGGAGCTGTAATTCGAGGGGCTCAACTCTCCCTGCCTCCCACCTGCCACGCATGTGAAATTCCATTGATAAAAATTCAGGCATTATCCTCTTCAGGAGTTTGTCCCTTTTAAAGAAGACAAATAGCCCTTGTGTGAATAATTGTAGGCTTTCTATCCTCTGGTGGCACCTCCTCCTTTGCTAACTCTCTCCAATGGAGACTCTTCTGCCTTCTCAGGCTAATCACAACCGCTCCTCACATTTTGTTTTTCTTTAGACATCATAAAGCCATCTTGTTTCTATCTCCCCTCCGTCATCCTTTAGTTAGTAGTATAGCATGGTGGTAAAAAGCCAGACATCCTGAATTAAAATTCCAGTTTGACCAATTTACAATCTGCGTGAATGTGGCAAGTTAACTTCTTCTGCCTCAGTTTCTTCATCTGCATAATGGAGATGATACCACCTATCTCATGGCCTTGGTTTGAGAATGAAAT
>NW_024426900.1:0-4935 GCF_017311325.1 Ursus maritimus | reverse complement strand
ATGGTGACTTAGTTGCTAGCACTGTATTCATGGTGACTTAGTTGCTAACACTGTATTGTATCACTGAGATCTACTGAGAAAATAGAATTTTTAAGTTTTCTCATCAGAAAAAAAAAAAGATAAGTAGGTGAAGTGTTGGGTATGGTATGAACTAGATGGGGGAACCCTTGTGTAACGTGTATGTATATCACGTCACCACAACATACACTTTCAATATCTTCAATTTCTTATGTCGGTTATACCTTCATAAGCCTGGGGACTAAAACCACATCAAGGACGCTTACTGGGAGAAACCGTGTGCTACCACCTTTCACTGGCTGAATGACTGCATCTGTCTAAAACGGACGTGGATAATGTAGTCCTTTGGCTGGGTTAGCAAAGAATTGGGCTTTCATTTCCTCTACTGGGGGCAACCTGGCAAGCCGTGTTTTGCAGTTTGTCCTCAGAGGGCTTTCTGAGAATGTTGTTAGGGTCGTGCACTCTGACACATCAAATAGCAGTCTTCTAGTCACATTCATTGTAGCATAATAACTCAGTGTAATATTTGGCCTTCCCGTAGCTTTTATTTATCTTCTAAGATGCCTCGAAGCTATGATTATGTTTCCACATATGCGCCTTTGGCACCTCTTAGGGTAAGATGTAGCTTCCAAGCTAATCAAATCTTGTTTTTAAAAAGAGCTAGGGATTTAGTTTGAGTGCTCTGTACGGCAAAAATTAAACTTCGGTTTTTAAAAAATTCCCTCCCAGTTTTGGACTGGGGATTGGTGAGGTAAATCTTTGAGGTTATCTGTTTCGTGAATTTATTTAAGTAATGGATGCTGATTATGCTGTCCAGAAGCAACTCAAAACAGTGTTTTCAGTGTTGTGTCTAAATGCACGTTGGAAACATTATTGGGTTGCTAATGAAAAATGATTTCTATTAAGGTCTCCTATTTTAGCGTCTATGATATGAAAGCACATTAAACATCAATATTTGGAGCGTTGTCAAAATCTCCCAGAGACGGAAAGGCAGTGAAGGGCGAGGTCACTGGCTTATGTAAGATTTGGACTGTGAATGGGAAGTAAGGATGGAGAGTTGGGTAAAGATGCTTTTGCTCTTGGTCGATTATGGCTTCTGCGCCTCTGATGGTAGTTTGTGGCTGCTCACGGTTTCTCTTGTAAATAGAGCGCGTCGCCTAATCGATGGAGCAGCGTGGGACTGTCTACAAGATGCCGCCTGCGTATTCGATTAGGGCTAATGTGTTTTAATTACCAGCAGCCTAAGAACCAAACGGTGCATCCTGGTGCATCTAACATTATTGTTTTCAAGTAGCAGTTGAGTAACACTTGGAAGAGAGTCTTGAATCTCTCGGGCTAATTAATGGAAATGTTTAAAAAGTGCTGGCAGATGAAAGTAACAAACATGTCATCCCCAAATTGTGTTTTTCAGCTACTGATTGATAATCCTAGATGAGTCGCCAAGTTTTAATTTCTCGATTAAATGGCACGCCCCGTATTGCAGTTTTAGTCACATTTGCTGAAGTTAGTAACGAATGTATTTGACACTTCATATCTCTCATAGGAAACATTTTCCTTCAATATTAAAAAAAAATGCAGATCGTCAAATGTAGCTACAAAAAATCAAATTATTTGACATTCTATTTTAATGACAACTTATGACTATGATAGTAACTGACGGCAATTCTTGCCAAGAATACCTAAAAAATTATGAAGTGCCTTTTGAATCATCAAATTGGTGAAATTGGTGAATATAAGTCAGTGTGTTTTTAATATTTGCTTTGCTCTCCTTTGAGTTGTTTTTAGCATCAGGCGGGTGACTGTGGTGTAAATGGCAATTGTCTATGAAGTGGCATTCGCTGTTTGAATCCCACGTGTGGGGTGGATTAGAAAAGAACTTTAAATGCATGTTTCTGTTCCTGTGGCCCGGCTCACTGGCCACGTGGAGCCAGCTGGGGGCTGCTGCAGCGGTACAGGTGATGGGGGGACAGGGGTGAACGGGGTCTGGGAGGATCTGGGAGGGTTGGGGGGGTCTCCGAAGCCTGTCAGAGGGGAACGTAGCACCAGGCTTTGTGATAGCCAGACAGGGTTGGGATGCCCATGAAGTTGCGATTAAAACTCAATTTTCTTTAGAGTTGGCTGGTGTTTACCTTACAGTCAGTAAAAGCTGTGTGTTTTAATAAAAAAAACAAACTATTTGAATAAACATGCTTTTGTAATTTGTCTTTTGAAACCCAGCACTTATATTTATGCCCACTGCATGCCACTGTTTTGGTTTTCCCCTATCAAATGGACTGTCAAAATCCTTTTAAATCTGGGTGCTGTCCTCACATCGCTACTCATACTATCCCTCCATTCTGCGAGGATTTGTTCAGTGGGCGCTGGACTGTAATGAAGGCGACGAGGAGAGCGATCACTCCATGGTGCGTATGGTGTGGTGAGCCCCAGTCTGCGTGCCTTTGTCCCATGAAGTGTTTATTACCATGTCCCCCACCCCCACCCCCCTTTTTACAGTTGAGGGGACTGAGGCCCAAAAAAGGTTGTGTAACCTTCCCAGTAACCACAGCTCTTTATCGATGGGTCCCAAATATAGACCCAGAGCTACATCTGGTCCAGTCCCAGAGCTCCAGCATTTCAACATGAAGCTATCGCACTCCATCCATCACATGGATGCCTGGGAGCTGGGACCATGACACAGAGCGAATGAGCGCAGCGGGGCAAGGGAATGAGCTAAGCATGTAAATATCTCTATTTTAGCATGGCAGATAAAGGAAAATTCTTTACAGCCCTCCACCCCCCTGCCCACCCCCAAAGCTATGGGGATTCAAAGGAGGAAGTGACTGTATTAGGTTGAAGGACTACGAATATTCCACGGAGACAGCGCTTTCAAAGGCAGGACCGGATTCCAAGAAGGAAGAACTCACAGACCAAGTAACAGCAACAGCTAAGCTACAGAGGAATGCAAAACGGGAGGGGTCCTCCATTCTGCATTTTGGCTGCTCTACTTCGGTGCGTCTTAGATGACACAAAGATAAACTTGTATTTTATTCAGGAGACACAGGAAAGCCATTGGAGATTTTAAGTAGACAAATGACATGTTTGGACAGTTTTTTTAGGAACTTCTACAAAGTCTGTCTTAATTTTGTTTTAGTTTTCTACCTGGTACTGATGACGTCCTGACAATGCCTTCCGTATTTTGTGGTTGCTGTCTGCCTTCCCCCCTGTAAGGCAAGCTGTTAGAGCGCTGAGGTTGGGTCACTAAGGCATGCCTTCCTCTGCAGCGGCAGGAGACGAGGACAGAGAGGGCCAGCTCCCTTGGGCAGGGGGCACTGATCAGAGGGCTGCTGAGACTCTCTCTGTCATGTTCGATGTGCAGTCAGAGAAGCTGCTGACTTTACATTGGACGTAAGTGGGTCCCAGTGGCCGATTCCAAATGGCCAGCGTAGATGGTGTTAACAGGAGGTGTTGAGTGTAAGAACTTGCTGGAATATTGAGTTGACAGTACTGATTACATCTAGAATCCTGGATCTCCCTGCAGACGTCTAAGGAATATCCCCAGGTTGGATTTCCGATCTTTCCCCCCAGAGGCCCCTTCCCGGTATAGGCTTCACCTTACGTGTCATCCCCCGTCACCAGCTGCGCGGGTCGGGCACCTTGGAGTCCTGCCCGCTGGGTCTTGTTCTCTCACTCTCCTGCATAGATGCTGCTGCCAGCCAGTCAGCTCCACGGTAACGGATTTTAGAAGCCAGCTACTTTGTTGTGCAAAGAAAATCACCTTCTTCAGGCCATTGGCTTCCTTTCTCCCATCCCCAAACTCCTCCCTTGGGCCACTCTGTAAGTGGCTTCCTTGGGCCACTCCCTTGGGCCACTCTGTAAGTGTGCTTCCTTACGACAAGCTGCTGGTAGAGGCACTGCAGAAAGGGTACAAGTTATGACTGGGACAGAGTCCATGAAAATGCAGACACCGACGGTTTGTCAGATGGAAGCTACATCGATCCCCTTTTTATTAGCACGTTTTTCTTTTTTACTGAGGTGTAACTTACATGCTGCCAATGTCAGGAGGCAGCTTGGCACCTGCGTGAGATTTTATGCCCGTGCATGCATAAGTACTGATCTAGAGATATGTACCAATTCCAAATTATTGTAGAAACCGTTCTCTTTCTCTTAGCTTGGAATGAGTGTGATGGGGCTGGCTGCCTTCTGGCTTGTCCACTGAAGTTTTCTTGGAGAGAGAGCATCGCATCTGCAAGACTTCTATCTCGTGTTTATCGGCAGGACCACCTGATTCTGGCTGAGGAGGCCCTGGGTGTCTGGGCAGTCCTCACCGATACCGCACCGCAGAAAATCTCGGCAATGAAACATCTATATTCTAGCCTTGCACACCGCCCCAAATAGATGAGCTTCTGCCAAAATAATTTTTCCACCTCTGTGAACTAAGAACCCTTGTTATGTATAATGAATAGTAATAGACCGTTTTAAGTTGAAATTCTTTATTTTAGTGGTATTGGGCAGATGTGTTACCTTGACTGCTTTGAATGTTCATTTTAGCCTGATTTTGTTTTATTTTTTCTGAGTAAAGTCATCAAGCTGTGCCTCTAAGTTTTTTCCTGTCCCACCACCTCTCCTTGTACAGGGCAATCACCAGCAGTGGAGAAAGCTGCACACCAGCCTTTAGAACCCAGCCTTTAAGGAGGCTGATGAACTTAGCTTGAACGATTGGAGTTTCTCTTAATCCTGTTTCCTTGGTAAAGACGTATATAGTCGAGTCCGCATGATTTAGAGTGGAACCAGGGCCAGCCGTGTTTAAGGAATGGAAACTCACGATGATGGGAGGCCGCTGCAGGGTCCCGGCTGTGTGCTGCCCCATTCCCGTGGAGCGTCTTCACTCCATGACCCCCGCAGCCACCCCGTGGGGCAGGGCCTGTTTGGAGGTGAGGA
>NW_024426899.1:3713-4937 GCF_017311325.1 Ursus maritimus | reverse complement strand
GTACTTTTCTAAATGAAGTATTTTAAATACTCCCCAAAATGTAGGGTTCAGTGTGTGTTCTTGCTCATGGACGGGCACTCAATAGACATAGGATTTTGATCTGTTCATGAAAAGTAGCAATGGAAATGGAAGGAACCAGCTCCAAATATACATAAAGAATGAAACCTTTTAGAACAAAACCGAGTGCCATGGACTTAACCAATCAACTACAATACATGGTAAAAAAGTGTATGTAGTCGGGGAACCAGGTGAATCCTTGGACTCTGAATTTTGGCTCAGGTCATGATCTCAGATTCGTGAGATTAAGCCCCAGAAAATAATGGCATAAAACAACCCCTTTACTTTGGTAAAGTACTACTTTGGTAAACCTGGTCACAAGGTTAGGAATTCATCCAGGACACAATGCTGACGTTAGAAAATGAAAGGTTTCAAATATCCACACCCAGGATGATCCCCACTAGGTAGAACTTGGGGTCCATGAAAAGAGCAGCCCTAGGCCCAGTGCCAATAAATAAACGAGGGCTTTCTATTTCTCAAATCCTCAATCCAGAATCCAAGTTTTGCAGGCAGTTGGAACTTCCTGTGTTAGTGAACAGATTTTTTGCAAATGCCCACATCTATTCTTTGCATGTTCCCCGGATCTACTTCCCAGTAGGGTGGCCAGAGGGCAACCAAGGGGAGTCCATGATGCCAGTTGTGTAGCTGAACCTCTCAGTACCTCTTTCGGATTCTATCTGAACCGAATGCCCACTTTGGACACTCCTCAGGGTAGCAGAAATCATGAGGTTGTCATTGGGTGTATCTACATCTGAGGTCATACCCATTGGAGAGAAAAAACAAATTCAGCCACTGGTCAGAATGCAGAGCCTGGACATAGAAGAGGCCCACATATTCCTTTTGCATTTCAGTGGCTTCTCTCTGCTCTTTCCACAGTCAATAAACCTTCCCACAGAAATCTGTCTTGAACATCGAACTCAGGACTCAATTAATGATGCCTATAAGAGACACCTTGTCTCACGATCATTAAGCAGTGAATCAGTAAAAATGTTGTAAGGAGGGAAATAAGCAAGACCAGACATAGGGGGCAGTATGATTTTTGAAGCCTTTGCTTTTTTTTGCACTCTGGGGTAGCCACACCCTTTTCCATATCAAAAGGTTAAGACACACATTAGTAGTATCATTTTCCCCCCACAAAGCCAAGAAAAAGGACGAGACTGTGTTACA
>NW_024426899.1:0-262 GCF_017311325.1 Ursus maritimus | reverse complement strand
CAATATCTATCTCTATGGAATTAGTCACAGACCCCACTGATGTAAAAAGGAATACACCTATTCTTATATTTCAATTTTTTCAAAGTAGCGAAAGTGTTTTGGGAAGTGTTCTCTCAAAGCTCACTCTCTGGACCCAGTCATTTCTCCCCAACTGTTTTTCTCCATGATTGCAAATATGTATTTTCAAGCATTGTTAGACAAACTGGAACGGACCCCAGACAACCCAAAATTGGACAACAGCCTTTCCTTTTTGAAAATTTTG
>NW_024426898.1:0-4943 GCF_017311325.1 Ursus maritimus | reverse complement strand
CCCTGCCACCCCGCCGACACCGTACCCGCTGGGGCATCGCAGGTCATTCAGGGTGAGAGAACAGAACGGGCAGGGCTCTCGAGAACCCAGCGATTTTCGAAGGCCATCTGCGCCAAAACGCTGGGGCCCATGCTCCCACTCACCTGGGCCGTCACCTCAATCCGCTCCTCAGCTTGTGGCACAGCCGGCGAATCGGGCCTGCAGGCCTCCTAGGGGCTAAACCTAACCCTAGGTCGGCCCCAAGGGGCCCATCCTAGGGGCCTGGCCCCGAAACACCTGGAATTGGGGATTACCGAGCCAAAGTGCCAGACTCACCATGCCTCACCGCCACCACCCAGGCCGCTAAGGGTGCCGCCAGTCATTCAGGACGGGAGAAAGGGCAGGATCCTCAGACCCCTGGCGACCTTCGAAGGCCCCCCACGCCAAAACGTTGGGTACCACGCTTCCACTCGCCAGCTCCCTCACCTCGGCCCACCCCTCCACTCGCCCCACAGCCATCTTATCGGGCCTGCTGGCCTCCTGGGGGCTAACCCTAACCCTAGGTGGGCCCCCAAAGGGCACTCCCAAAGGGCCTGGCACTGTGACGCCGGAGATTGGGGACCCCCAAGCCCCAGCGATGTACTCAACCTGCCCCTCCGCCGCCACCCGGGCCACTTGGGGCGCCGCAGGTCATTCAGGGTGGGGGAACACGCAGGGCCCTCCAAGCCCCCTGCAACATTCGAAGGCCCACCGAACCAAAATGTTGGGGCCCACGCTTCCGCTCGCCAGCGACCTCACCTTGGCCCACCCCTCCATTCGCTGCAGAGCTGGTGGATCGAGCCTGCTGGCCTAACCCTAACCCTAGGTCAGCCCCCAAGGGGCCCCTCCCAAAGGGACTGCCGCTGAATGCCAGGGATTGGGGACTCCCGAGTCGCAACGCTGGACTCACCCTTCCGCCCCGCCCACACCCGGGCCGCTAGGGCACCGTTGATCATTCAGGGCGGGAGAACGGGCAGGGCCCTCCCTGTCCCGGTGACCTTCGAAGGTCCCCAGCGCCAAAACGCTGGGGCCAACTCTCCTGCTCGCCAGCGCCCTGATCTTCGACCGCGCCTCCATTCACCCCAGATGGTGGATCGTGCCTGCCGGCCTCCAGGAGCTAACCTTTACCCTAGGTCGGCCCCCAAGGGGTCCCTCCCAAGGGGCCTGGTGCGCCATAACGCCTGGCGTGGGGACCCCGACCTCAGCGCAGACCCACCTGCCGCCCCGCCACCACTCGGCTGCTAGGAAGACCGCCACTCTCGGGGCGGGAGAATGGGCAGGCCCTCCGAGTCCCTGGCGAACGTTGGGGACGGCGCCAAACTTTGGTACCACCTTCCAGCTGCCAGTGCCCTCACCGCGGCCCGCCCTCGCTCACCGCACAGCTGGTATGGGCCTGTCGGCCTCCTGGGGCTAACCCTAACCCTAGGTTGGCCCCAGAGGGGCCCCTCCCAGGGGACTGGTGACCAAAAACACCCGGTGATTGGGGACACCCGAGCCGCAGCGCCAGACTCACCCTGCTGCCCCGTCGACATCGGGCCCGCTGGGGCGTCGCTGGTCTTTCAGGGTGGGAGAATGGTCAGGGCCCTCGAGACTCTGGTGACTTTTGAAGGCCATCCGCGCCAAAACTCTGGGGCCCACGCTGGAGCTCGCCAGCGCCCTCACCTCAGTCCTCCACTCCGCTCTCCGCACAGCTGTCAGATCGGGCCTGCTGGCCTCCTGGGGGCTAACTCTAATCCTAGGTTGGCCCTCGAGAGGCCCCTCCCAAGGGGCCTGTCGCCGCAACACCAGGGATTGATGACCCCCAAGCCCCAGCGCCAGACTCACCCTGCCGCCCCGCCAGCACCCAGGCCACTAGGGGCGCCACCGGTCATTCAGGGCGGGAGAATGGGCAAGGCCCTCCGAGTCCCAGTGAACTTCTAAGGCCCCAGGAGCTAAAATGCTTGGGCCTATGCTCCAGCTCACCAGCGCCCTCACCTAGGCCCGCCCCTCTGCTCACCACACACCCAGTGGATTGGGCCTGCCAGCCTCCGGGGGGCTAACCCTAACCCTAGGTTGGCCCCCGAGGGGAACCTCCCAAGGGGCCTGGCACAGGAACACCAGGGATTGGGGACCCCCGAGCCCCAGCGCCATACTCACCGTGCCGCCTCGCCACCACCCGAGCCGCTAGGGTGCCGCTGGCCATTCAGAGCGGGAGAACCGGCAGGGCCCTCCAATTCCCCGGCAACCTTCCAAGGCCCCCCGTGCCAAAATGCTTGGGCCCACGCTCCAGCTCGCCGGCGCCTTCACCTAGGCCCAGCCCTCCGCTACCGCACAGCTGGCGGATCATGCCTGCCGGACTCCTGGGTGCTAACACTAACCCTACGACGGCCCCAGAGGGGCCCCTCCCAAGGGGCCTTGTGCTGCAACGCATGGCATTGGGGACCCCCAAAACGCAGCGAAAGACTCACACTGCCACCCCGCCACCACCCGGGCCGCTAGGTGTGCCGCCAGTCATTCAGGGTGGGAGAACGGGCAGGGCCCTCCGAGGCTCTAGCGACGTTCAAAGGCCCCCTGCGCCAAAGCGTTGAATACCATACTCCCGCTCGCCAGCACCCTCACCTCGGCACAACCCTCAGCTCGCCGCAAGCCGGCGCATCGGTCCTGCTGGTGTACTGGGGTCTAACCCTAACCCTAAACCCTAACCCATATCCTTAAACCCTAACCTTAACCCCTAACCCTATCCCTAAACCCTAACCCTCACGCTAACACTAACCCTACCCTAAACCTAACCCTAAACCTATTCCTTAAACCCTAAACCCTAACATTAACACTAAACCCTAACCCCTAACCCTAATCCCGAAACCCTAAACACTAAACCCTAACCTTAACCACTAACCCCAAACCCTAACCCTAACCCTAAACCTACCCCGACCCCTACCATACGCCTATCCCTACCCCAACACTACCCCTTCAGCTAACCCTACCCCTAACCCGTAAACTAACCCTAAACATAACCCTAAACCGTACCCTAACCCGTACTCTAACCCTAACTCTAACCCGTACCCTAACCCTAACCCTAACTTGTACCCTAACCCTAACCATAACCCTAACACGTACTCTAACCCTTACTCTAACCCGTACACTAACCTTAACACTAACCCTAACCCTAACCCTAACTCGTACAATAACCCGTACCCTAACCCAACCCGTACCCTAACCCTAACCCGTACAATAACCGTAACCCTAACACCAAAACCGTAACCCGTACCCTAACCCTAACCAGTACCCTTACCTTAACCTTAACCCATACCCTAACCCGTACCCTAACCCGTACGATTCCCTAACTCGCAACCTAACCCATACCCTAACCCATACCTAACACTAACCTGTACCCTAACCCGTACCCTAACCAATACCCTAACCCTAAACTGTACCCTATCCCTATCCCTAACCCATTCCCTAACCCGTACCCTAACCTTAACCCTAAACCGTAACCTAACCTGTACCATAACCCTAAACTGCACCCTAACCCTAACCCGTACCCTAACCCTAACCCATACCCTAAACCATAACCTAATCCGTACGCCAACACTTAACCTAAACCGTACCCTAATGCGTACCCTAACCAGTACCCTAACCCTAACCCATACCCTAAACCTAACCCGTACTCCAACCATAACCCTAACCCTAAAACCAAACCCTAAACCCTAATCCGTACCCTAAACCCTAATCTGTACCCTAACCCATAACCTCTAACCTGTAACCCCTAAATCCAACCCTAACCCATACCCTCTCCTTACCCTAACCCTAACCCCTACCCTCTGCCATACCCTAACCTTAACCCGTACACTAATCCGTATCCTAACCCCGGGGATTGGGTACACCTGAGCCCCACCACGGGACTCAGCCTGCCACCCCTCAGGAAACCATGCCCCTTGGGGCGCCGCAGAGCATCCCATGCAGGAGAAATGGTAGGGGCCCCCTGAGCCCCCAGCAATCCTCGGCGGTCCCTACACCCCAACCCTGAGGCCCACGCTCATCCCGCCCCACGCCTTCCCTTCAGCTTGCCACCAAGCTCGTCGCAGAGCCAGCAGATCAGGCCTGACGGGTTCCTGGGGCCTAGACCTGACCCTAGGTCGGCTGGGTAGGGCCCCTCCCCTGGGGCCCAGTGCCGCAGCCCCAGGGACTGGGGACACCTGAGACCTACTGCAGGACAAAGTGTGCCAGCCCGCAGGAAACCGGGCCCCTTGGGAGGCTGTAGAGCATTCAGGGTGGGAGAACCAGGAGGGCCCCCAGAGCCACCGGCGAACTTCGGCGATCCCTAAACCCAACCTTGAAGCCCATGCTCACCCCACCCAGCACCCTCACCTCAGCCCGCGGCGGAGCTCGCCACATATTGGGCACATCTGGCCTGCGGGGTTCCTGGGCGCCAACCATAACCCTAGTTCATCTGCGGAGGGGCCTCTCCCCAGGAGCCTGGAGCCACAGCTGTGGGGAATCGGGACACCTGAGCCCCACAGCAGGACTCAGTCTGCCACCCCGCAGGAAACCGTGCGCCTTGGGAGGCCACAGAGCATTCAGGGTGGAAGAACCAGGAGGGACCACCTGAGCCACCAGCGAACTTCTGCGGCCTACCGCACCCCAACCCTGAGGCCCACGCTCACCCTCCCCACACCCTCACCTCAGCCCATGTAGCTCGCCATACAGCCAGCAGATCGGGCCTGCGGGGCTCCTGGGGCCTAACCCGAGCCCTAGGTTGGCTGCGGGTGTGGGGGCCTCCCCAGGAGCCCTACACCGCAGGCCCAGGGAATTAGGATACCTGTGCCCCACCACAGAACTCAGCTTGCCACCCGACAGGAAACCGTGCCACGTGGGGCTCTATGGAGCCTACGGGACGTGAGAACGTGGGGAGGCCCCCGGAGCCCATCCCCACCTTGGCAGCCCCC
>NW_024426897.1:91782-120449 GCF_017311325.1 Ursus maritimus | reverse complement strand
CCTAGAAGTTAGTGAGATGTTTGCAAGCCTTTTGAGATTATAGATACATTTGAAAATCTGTTGAAATTATACGTTATTTTCATAGAAAAATGCAGATATCATCAAAACATAAATTCAGGGTTTCATATATCCCTGAGTCCTATCAACATTCCTCAGTCAACTTAGAGAAGCCTGAGAAAAATTACTATTCTCTTGTCTTCTAACCCAGAACATTCCCACTCAGTGGCAGCCTTGTGGCACTCTGATGGTGTCCATTTGCAGAACTCTGATTAAGAGTATTGGGCATAACAAGGTTTTTTTCATACATTGGGGATATTTTTGTGCGGAAATTCATATCATGAAGAGTTTCTTCTGAATAAAGCTGAACAATCCTGATTTATTACAACTAACTCCTTGAGTTCTGAGTCAGCTTTGAACAAAACAGAATAGTTTGGAGGATGTGACATTTAACAATATTTTTTTTAAGAAGTGTACAGATCACTACCACACTTGATATTTAATATAGCAAATAACTGATTAAATGGCCATTTGTGAAGTTTAAAATGTAGAAAGTGAACGGCTGAAGTCTGATTAACTTTTAAAACCTGACTGAATATTAGAGATATGATGAATTCATTTAATATCAAGACTAAATGTTTGGAAAATTAACTACTTCATTCATGACAAGTCTGTCCTTTCCAAAATATTATTAGTCTTAGTATGAGTTTTGTTTCTCATTTTCAATATAATGTAGCCTATAAGAAGAAAAGATGAAACTAATTTTAAAAACATATAGCACGATTCTCCCTATTCTGGTTTATTATGTGTTAAAGATATTTTTTATTACAAGATAGTCTTTGGAAATCAGCTGACCAAATCACTTCCCTAACAGCTGATGAAGAACCCAAGATGCAGAGAATTCATAGAGCTGGTCAAGACTGAATCACTGTAAGGGGCACAGATCATTTCTCTGAATATACGTAGAACTCAGAATTAAGTTTTGGGTCTGTCATTTCATAGTTGGGCTATCCTAGGATATTCACTTTATATCTCTAGCCTTTTTAATTTCTATTGTGAAGATAATAGATTGTTTGTTGTGACGATTTTATGGGAAGTGGACAGAATAGACTCTAAAAATGTCATTTTCTTTACCTTTCCCACCTGCACAAACTCTGACTGAAAATGCATCTTATTTGTAAGTAGTATGCTTTTAACGAATAACTGCATTCAGGTGAAACCAGAAGCTTATAAAATTTGATATTCTAGTTTTAGGATGTCTCTTTGTGGCTTCTTAAGACATATGGCAGAAAAACAAAAGAACACTTTCTATTTTTCCATTGCTGACACGGAGGGTAGTTGGAAAAAATTAGATTAGATTGCCAGATACTTTGATTTTTATGAATAACAGTATACTGATAGGCTGTATCTCTTTGAACTGACTAAAGTATATGAAAATAGTTTAGGAAGCAATCTGTTATGATAGATTTAGACAGTTTGGCATTAATGGTATTAATAGTTTCTGACATTTATTCTGTATCTCTAAGGTTTCAGCATGCTTCAACAAATCTCCAAGCCAAATATTTAATATCCGAAGTTAAATAATGTGGCAGAAGTTTATGAAGAAATGTAGAGTTGGAGTTAGGTATAAAACCATATTCTATTTTAAAATACTAGTTCATTTTTAGCCAAATCATAAACTCTTCCTTCTTGCCTCAAAGTCAATCAGACAAATTAGAAAAAGTTAAGGTAAAAATGTCCTTTTGTCTCAATTCCATTCTTCAGTAAAAATTATCATCTTTGTTTTAGTTTTTTAAATTTAATTTAATTTTAGATTTTATTTAAATTCAAGTTAATTAACATATAGTGAATTATCAGTTTCAGGGGTAGAATTTAGTGATTCACAGTTGCATATAATACCCAGTGCTCATTACATCACGTGCCCTCCTTAATGCTCATTACTCAATTACCCCATTGTATATATATATACACCACATCTTCTTTATCCATTCATCTGTCAGTGGACATCTGGGCTCTTTCCAAATTCTGGCTATTGTGGACACTGCTGCTATAATGATTGGGATACATAAGCCCTTCGGAATCACTGTTTGTATCCTCTGTATAAATACCTAGTAGTGCAATTGCTGGGCCATAGGGTAGTTCTGTTTTTAGCTTTTTGAGGAATCTCCACATCTTTGTTTTAAATATAAACCCTGCTTCTGATAAGTCTTTAGTTCAATAACTACTCATTGAGAACCTACTCCGTTTAAGGTCTTTCCTGGGTGCTTGTGATACATTAATGTACAAGATCTGTTTCTCTGTTTTTAAGAAACATATATCTAGCAATTAGATGGGACCAGTCTGTTATAGGTGAAATTCCAATCTCACCACTTTCTTGTTGTACAACTTTGAGCATGTATTCTTAATGTTTCTGAGACTCTGTTTTTTCACCTATAAAATGTAGACTAGGAATATTGTAAAAAATTAAACAAAAAGACATGTAACATAATTAACAGTGCTTGGCACTCATTAAAGGTTTAATGAATGCTAACTAATAATATCATTGTTATTATTGCCATTGTGTTAGACATGCATAAATGACAGGGTAAATGGAATAGAAATAGATATGCTTACTTGAACTTCAAGAACATGGTTGTAAGACTATAATAGGATGTGCCAATTTACCTAATATTAACTAATGTTAAAATATTGGATTTGTGCCAATTATTAATCTTTGGTGCATTGATGTAGTTAATGTCCTTTATAGGTCTGTGTTTTTCGAAGGAAGTATTATATTTTATGGACTCTGAGAAACAAACTGAGGGCTTCAGAGGGGAGGAGGATGGGGGAATGGGATAGACTGGTGATGGGTAGTAAGGAGGGCACGTATTGCATGGTGCACTGGGTGTTATACGCAACTAATGAATCATCGAACTTTACATCAGAAACCAGGGGTGTACTGTATGGTGACTAACATAATAAAAAAATATGATTATAATAAAAAAAAGAAATTTCTTAATCATTTTAAGTTGAAATATATACCAAGATGGCATGAAAGGGGAAAATAATTAATAAATGTTCTACAGGTCAGTGTCTTGTTTTATCACAATGTTTTTAAGTAAAATTTATATGATTAAAAAGTGATAAAATATTGTTCACATATTTCGTCTCCCTTTATCTTTTACCAATTCAAAAGATAGTAGTGAAATGTTTAAAATTCTTATATAACTAGATTTATCATAAATATTAACTGAGAAATGAATGGTGACAATTACCTATTCACTTTATATTTAGCACATTAATAAAGTTACAACTACAGGCAGAAAGATTTTGTCCACATTTATGAAAATATAAGGGAATAGTTTATTTGGAGACATGGTAGAAGTATTGTTTAAGAAACTATAAAATTGGAACCATGAAGCATCAAGTCAGACTGGCTAGAATAAATCTGAAGCTGTAGGATAAATACCTAATTTCCACCAGGGCATTTACATGGTAAAGCCAATTCCTGGGGAATCGATTAAACCCCAAACGGTCCACATAGCACATTTTGATAACTATATTTCAATGTAATTGGTTATTCTTACAGTGCTATGTATTTTAGTTTATGCATTTGCAGTATTATTCTAATGAGGAGGCTTTGAGCTTGACTGAAGCTCAGAGGGGTCTGCGGTACACACAAGACTAAAAACTCTTGGAGTGGGGACTGTATCACCAGTGAAGCCTGGTTGTCTGATTGGAACCCAAGCTCTATACCACTTACTAGGTTTCTGGTTTGGGGCAAGTTTGTCAACTTCTATCCCAGTTTTCTCATCATTCTTTTAGCAGAGTTTGCAAGTCAACAGCCTGCATTCCCAATATGTAGCAGAGTTTGCAAGTCAACAGCCTGCATTCCCAACATGTTTTTGTCTTTTCTCAAAGGTTTATAAAGAAATCAAACTAATTTAATAAATTTAGATAATGGGAGATTTCATAAGAAAATAGAGCTTGATAGATTTTCTTTAAAAATGAAAGAAAAACAAACCTGCCAACATTAGGCCAGAATCCTAAACTGTAAATGAGTTTTTAGATTGGGCTAACACCAGAGATCTTATCTGTTTTGTCTTGCACTAGGTAATATGCACTTTTTATAGCCTTCTCAAGTGATCTGACAAAAGCCTTGTCTTACTTATTTTTTCTACGGTGGATCACAGGGTACTAAACATATAGTTTGCACTTGAAGACTACATTGGAGCTACAGAAGAAAAGTTATCCTGGTCTTCTTATCTCTTTACAACTTTCCTGTATAATCCTGAATTTGCATATTTAACCAGAACACTGAATCTTAGGTTATAAGGTGAGATGACTTGGAACTGTTAGCCCAGCAATTTCTGGAACTAGGGTTCCCTTTTACCTCTTCTCTTCTTTTCCCATCACCTTGCACCTTAAAGCTATGCCCCAGAATCTCTTCTCCTCTCATACCCTGAAATAATCTTACTGGCTTATTGATGTCAGTTCTGAATGGCATTTTGGTGTGTTTTCATTGGGGGGATGACATGCAAGTTGGTGGAAACCTTTACATTAGGTGACAGAGAATACCTGGAGGGGAGCAGGAAGGATTATAGAAGAGACTTGGACATCCCCAGTGAGGCATATACAGCTCAGCACTTGTCTCTCCAAGGGTGAAATATTCTGATTTAATGCTGATTTTAACATTGCTCATTTTATTATTGATGAAGATGATGTATGTATTTACTCTCAGATATTTATTACTAAAAGCTTAAAATGTGACAGGCTTCATTCTATGTATCACAGAAAAAAAATACTAATGTGGCTAGGGAATATACAATAACAAATTCTTACAATGTATAGTAGGACATGAATCATCTGACTCTTGCTTACCTCCTTATTTTACATTCCTTTCCCCCTTAAACATTAATTTTACTCTTTCTCCCATGTGCTACACTCCATTTTTTTGAGGGCTTTAGACATGCTATTTTATCTGCTTAATTGTTACAACAACACTGCAAAGTGTGTGTCAGGGGGTAAAAGTATAGTTTTTGTACGCAATTAAAGTTAAGCTGTAATCAGTCCAAAACAGACAGTTATAACAAGAAGTTTTTTTGCAAGCCTCACAGTAACCACAAAGAATAAAATCTGTAGCAATACAAGAAAAGATAAAGAGAAAAGAATCAAAACATACTGTTACAAAGAACCAACACATCGAAAGTAAAGATGAGAAGAGGAACAAAAGGAACTACAAAACAGAAAACAACAAAACAGCTATAGTAAGTCCTTATCTAAAAATAATTACTTTAAATGTAAATAGATTAAACTCACCAAACAAAAGACATAGGGTCACTGAAGGGATAAAAAGCAAGATCCAACTATATGTTGTCTATAAGGTATCTGCTTTAGATTTAAGGACACACACAGGCTCAAAGTGAAGGGATGGAAAAATATATTTCATTCAAATGAGAACCAAAAGAGAGGCGGAGTATACTTATATTGAAAAAAAAATAGATTTTAAGTCAAAAACTGTCACAAGAGCAAAGGTCATTATGTAATGCTAACGGGTCAATTCAACAGGAAGATGTAACAATTAGAAATATATATGCACATGAGAACACCTAAATATATAAAGCTAACATTGACATATCTGAAGGGAGAAATAGCAACACAATAAAGTAGGCTTCAACACCCCAAATGATAATGGACAGATGATCCAGACTAAGTATCAGTAAGGAAACAGCATGTGTGAACAACACTACAGACCAAATGGACCTAACAGACATATCCAGAACATTTCACCCAAGAGGACCAGAATATACATTCTTCTCATGTACACATGAAACACTCTCCAGAAAAGATCACATGCTAGGTCACAAAACAAGTCATTACAAATTTAAGAAGACTGAAATCATCCCAAGCATCTTTTCCAACCATACTGGAATGAAACTAGAAATCAATACCAAAGGGAAATGGAAAAATTCACAAATATGTGTAAATTAGCATACTTTCAAACAACCATTGTATATAAAAAAAAAACAACAACAACAGATGTTAGACCGTATCTCAAGAAAAATGAAAATGAAAACACAACACACCAAAATTTATGGGACCCACACCTTCCTGGGTATCCAGGATTATTTAAAGGATATAAAACCAGAGTCCCTTTTCCTATAGATTCTGACCTTCTCAATTTCCCTTGACTTTTAGGAAGTTTCATACTTGAACTACTACAGGATAAAATGAATCGACAATTAAAAGTCCTACACATGATAATAGTGCTTGAAAGGACCTCATAGAAGATCTAATCAGATCAGAGGTTTGTACAAGGTCCCATAATTAATGGCAGAATTCCAGAGTCAGAATTTGATACGGGCAACTACTTATCTCTGAAATTCTCTCTACCTCAACATTTCTGTGATTACTATGATACAAAGAATGGTGGAACAGTACCAAAGAAAACACAAAAGGACAGTTAGAAAACATAATTATTTTAAAAATTGTACCAAATCACTGCTTCTGACTGTGCTCTGAGTCAAATGCTATGGCAGATACTAAAAACAGATTTACAAGCAAATGAATAACAACAACAAAAACAAGCAAGGGCAAAGTTTCTGTTCTTAAAATGCTTATAAATTACAAGAAGAAAAGACACAGACTTAAGAAATGGTTAAGCAACAATCTAAAGCAATGTATAAAATCAATAATGCAGGAAATATTAGCTGTGAGAAGAGAGAGAAGTTAATAAAAGAGAGAGAGAAGTTAATAAAAGAATTGAAAAAGCCTCCCCTGAAGAGGTGGGGCTTAGGTTAAACCTTGAAGGTGGGTGTTATAAAATCATACTATGTCTTGGTTCTAAAATCACTGCAGTTTTTTGAAATGCAAACTGTAACATCTTCTAAGTAAAGTAGGTTTTCTGGTACAAAGGGACGGGGGAGCACAAACTGTTAACTGACCAGAAAAAATGGCACATGAAACAAATCACTTTTTTTCAAGGTTTTGATAATAAAGTGTCTCTCTCTCTCTCTTTCTTTCTTTCTTTCTTTCTTTGCTGGGAGAGAAATACATCTAAAGGGATTTTGGTACTGGGAACTCTGGGGCTGATGGCTTGCTGCTGTAGCTCATCCAGTCGCAAACAAATCTCAATTTTATTGTGTATGTGTACATTTAATTTTTGAACAATGTTAAGTATTCTGATATCCCTATATACATTTATTCCTGGTTGCATTTATTAGACTATAATTAGAGATCAACTTGTAAAACAAGCTCAACAGAGGTAAATGGAGAACAGGGAATCTAATTACTTAAAGAATAAAAAAGAGAAGAAAAAATTTGCTCTACTGAACCACACTACACACAGTTTCAATTAGGCTAATGACTCTCTGAGGTGAAGAGATGGCATCATAAAATCAGGTTATTTCCTGAAATTGTTTGCTAGGTTTGTCTTTCACAGAGTTGGGACTCAGTGTTATATGACAGGTAAAAAGGGATGCTCAGATAACTTATTGTCAGCAGAGAATACGAGGCAAGGAGGGAGAGGCCCCTGTAGGTGGAGGGCTTAGAATGGAGAATGGGAGTCCGTTATGCAAATTTTCCTAGGTTGATGCTTATGCCAACCATCTAGATTTTGTCTTTGGGGTTAACTTCCCGTGTTGTTCTCCTAATACTTGGAATCTTATTTTCAAGCACACGTAAATTTCCAGATAATGAAACTCATGACATTTATATGGCTATAATCCTAGCAGTGTGTATGTGAAGATGCTAAACTGGAACACAAAATCTGCAGTCTGACAAAAGATTTGCAGCATTCCTTACCCTGATGAGCCAATCGTATGCTGTTGATCAGAACGAAATATGAAAGACTCAACTTGGAACCTTGATCTCATCACCAGAGTTGAGAAGGTGGGAGAACAGATTTGTAATATTCAGAGTCATAAATAAACCAAAGGTATTTAAATTATTATTTTAAGATTTTATTTATTTGACAGACAGAGAGACAGCCAGCAAGAGCGGGAACACAAGCAGGGGGAGTGGGAGACAAAGAAGCAGGCTTCCAGCAGAGGAGCCTAATGCAGAGCTCAATCCCAGAACACCCGGATCATGCCCTGAGCCGAAGGCAGACACTTAACAACTGAGCCACCCAGGCACCCCATAAATTATTATTATTTTTTACTAATGTTAATTCATTGGTGGATCTCTCAAGTGACCGTTAAATATATTCCTAAACCGAACTGGTTGTACTTCATCACAAGAAACACACTTCAGAGTATCCTGTTTTGACTTTACTAAATTCAATAGCCTTTCAAACAATTTTAAACAAGTGACAGTTGCAATCTATAGTTGTATAGATTCAGCACACGGACTATTGAGTCAATATAGTAAGATATTTTTTCACTTATTTATGATTTTAAGTATTTGTCTATCTTGCTATACAGCCATCCCCCCATCCATCTCCTTTTCCATTTATCTGCTCATCCATTCCCCTAATGATTGGTTTATCTTTCTTTCAACTCTTTACAATGTATTTATCCCATCAGTCATCTCTATATATTCATCTGTCTTTATCTAAACCCAAGCTAGTACAATATTACAATGTTATGCTAACTTTGACAAAGGCAGGCAGTTAGAAAATTATTTGTGGTTACAGTTCATCCACTTACATGCATTAAACATTTCTTCTATGTGTAGCTCTCAGAATGACAATGACCAAATGCTCTTGAAGATAACCTAGCCCTTGTTCAGTTGAGAGAGACAGAGAGAGAGAGAGAGGGCAAGAAAGAGGGAGACAGAGAGAGAGAGAGAAGACAGGCACATTCTAGGATAGACTGTCATTATATAGATACATGACCTTTGGAAAGTTACTCTATTCCCCGATTCTCACTTTCATGATCTGTAAAATCAATAGATACTGCTAGATGATTTTTATCTTCTAAAAACTCCCGTTATTAGCTATATCAAATATGTTGAAAGACCACTATTTCATAGGTCCTTTAAGTCAAATACTGTGTTTAATCAGGGGGAAAATGGCTCAGACCCTTTAGGACATAACTATTTATCTTTTCATTACAGAAACAATATAACAAACAGTATAGCACCAAAATAACTTGTTACTGCTTAGAAAATAAACATGTATCTCTATTTGTAGGTGGATGACCTAGATCCTGCCTCTAGCATGACTCTGAAAAAGCTGTGTCCTTGGGTCTTAGTGTCATCTTTTAGAATGGGAGAGTGGATAGAATTTACTGTATACCACATGTACTACTTTAAAATTGGAAAATCCACTCTAGGGAACTTAGGGACAGAATATAAATAAGATACATTCTTATTCTCATCAAAGATGGGTTACAAAAACATTAAATAACAAATATTTTTACTTACCAAGAACCTTCCACTTTTTCCTGACTTTTAAACTAAAATAATCCATTCATCAGCACCTTTGTCACCAATAAAAAATTTCATTGTAACTTCAGTGTACAGGGGTACTATACTAGGTGTCGGTGCTTTCACACTTGCCTCTTTTCTTAGAGGCTATTACAAGAGACTAGGAGAGAATCTACTCTTAAAACATGCATATGTCTCAGGGGAAGGAATATTCAAATATATGTTTATATCCGACAGAAGTTGAATAGTCCAAAAGTGGGTCTCTGTGCAGTAAAATGTTGAGTATAGGTTTGATGGTGCCCTGTAGTTAATGCCATATTGTATGAGGACAATTAACATGACCAGAGCTCTGTGACTGCGGAGACTGATTACATAAATAGTTCTGCCATGAACTACCAGTTTCTTGCAGTAGCATCACTTTGCTGACGAATGAGGAGGATAAATGCGAAACAAGTATTTCATTTTTGTATGAGGAAATCAAGGGGTATGATCAGTCTTCCTAGACTTAAAGATGCGGCTACTAAGTTTTCTCATGGAATCCTTGACATCTTTATTTCTAAGGGTATAGATCACTGGATTCAAGAGGGGGGTGAAAATGGTATAAAATACTGAGAGCACTTTGTCTTTTGGGAAGTTTGTGAAAGGCCATACATAGATGAAAATGCATGGGCCAAAGAAAAGAGTCACAACGGTGAAGTGGGCACTGCAAGTGGAGAGCGCTTTGGAGGACCCACCAGAGGAATGTTGCCGAACAGTGACCAGGATGATCGTGTAGGAAATCACCAAGAGGATGAAACACACCAGGGCAATCATGCCACTGGTTGAGATCATGAACACTCCCAGAATGTATGTGTCAACACAGGCGAGTTTGATCACCAAGGGGAGGTCACAGAAGAAGCTGTCCACTTCATTGGGTCCACAGAAGGGCAGATTCACAGTAAATGCTAACTGACTCAGAGCATGAAAGATGCCAACAATCCAGGAAAGCGTGACAAGCCCAACACACATTCTTCGGTTCATAATGGTTAAGTAACGTAGAGGTTTACATATAGCCACGTACCTATCAAAAGACATAGATATCAGCAGTACAATCTCAGCACCCCCTAACAGATGCAGGAAAAATATCTGAGTGATGCAGCCTTCAAAAGAGATGGCTTTGTACTCACTGAGGAAATCTGCAATCATTTTGGGGGTGGCGAATGAAGCCAGAGACATGTCAATGAAGGAGAGATTGCCCAGCAAAAAGTACATGGGGGAGCGAAGGCGTGGCTCTGACATGATGGTGAGCACAATAAGGAGGTTGCCCAGTACAGTGGATGCATAGACTATGGAGAAAAACAGGAAATAGAAGATCTGGAGTTCCCAAGAACTGGAGAGACCCCGTAGTATGAATTCAGTTACGACTGACTGATTATTCCAGGCCATTCAGTTTCATTTCTGGAAGGACTCTGACATTTCCAGATGGGAGGAGAACTAGGAAAAAATACAGTGATCAAATTCAAAGTGAGATTTTTTGCATGAAATAATTTAGTGGTAGCCTACTACCAGATAGTTCCCTGTTTTATCACTGCCCTGCTCACAGTGGTCAAATATTTCCCCATGTCTTTCCAGATATATTAATTGATTCAATTCAAGATGAATTCTTATGACTTAGAAATTTGCTTACAGGGGGTGTCTGGGTGGCGCAGTCGTTAAGCGTCTGCCTTCGGCTCAGGGCGTGATCCCAGGGTTCTGGGATCGAGCCCCACATCAGGCTTCTCTGCTAGAAGCCTGCTTCTTACTCTCCCACTCCCCCTGCTTGTGTTCCCTCTCTCGCTGGCTGTCTCTGTCAAATAAATAAATAAAATCTTTTTAAAAAAAGAGAGAGAAATTTGCTTACAAGATGCAAATCTTCATAGAAAGAAAGAAAAATTCAGCTATTTTAAGATTTACTCCTCAGTTTATAAAATATCTAAAAAAAATTTCACAGCTAACTTCCAACAAGTTTTGAAGGGAAAGGGAATGGTAACCTTTTTCAAAACATCATGATGACTGAAGGACTGGAGTGAACAACGTTCGAGAATCATGATAGTGGGAACACAAAAGTGGAAAGGAATGTGGGCACTGTCTCCTTACAGTGGTTAGGATAAAGGAATAGAAATAAGGGGAGGGGAAATGGCTATAGAGAAACATAATATATTCCAATTTTCTAATGGAGATTGTCTAGAATAAAAATGAAATAGCCTCTCATTTTCAGTTTATTTCAGTTATGCAGACATGAATAACCCTTGTTCCATACCACCAAGGCCAAACATTTTTCAAAGGTTGGTGAACATTATGTAGCTAGAGCCTGAAGGTTTCATACATTTCCAAGTATATTTTACATAGAAAGACCATTAAGTAACATGCTGCCTGAATTTACATATTTTTTTAACTGCTAGATTTTATAGACTTTCACCAAAGCAGTTTGAAGCAGAAAACTCTTCCTGTTTCAGGAGTTCACTTGGAACAAATAGGAGACAGGTTTATATAGAGACAGAAGATGGTAGTGGTGAATCTAGGAGAAGTTAGATAATACTATATGCCTTAAAAAATTAAAACGAGACTTCTTAGGTAAACTAGTTCCCACTGAGATCTGAGACTTTACAAACTGCACTGAAAGCCAACTGAGAGGATGTGTACTTAAAATTCATGACAAACTCCTTTCATCTTGCCACTAAACTAGCTTTTTTTCTTTTTTCTTTCTCAAAACTCTGCCATAAGTATATTTTAAATGAACTGTTCTAAGACTAAACCAATTATTACATGCAATTACCTGTACTTGTTGGCTTTTTTCCCCTCCTGAAGTTTGGGTGCCCCTTCTTTAATTCCACATTGTTCTTCTGACTTTATCTATTCCAAAAACTTTTAGATTTGTTTCTTCGCCCACATACCTGATATTAAAATGGACGTTACAGCTCTCACTTAAATTGGCATAGCGGAAATAGCAGCAGCCTAAGATTCAGAAAATGTGAATTCAAATCTTGTCCTTGATATGTAAGATTGGATAATTTACTAAATCAACTGATGCCTTGATTCTTCATAAATAATGTAAGTGGGTTGATTTGGATGATTTTAAGATCCTTCCACACACATATTAATATTGCAATATTCAACTAATACCTGCAAGCAATGACAATTGCTCCAGAGTGACCTCACATCAATACTGTGCCTAATTTCTAAGTAAAGGAGGCTCACAATCCTTGGGACCATTGTATTTATAATGTCTGTATTGGTAAGAATCGATTCAGTAAATTACATGGCATGAAAAAGACCAGCTGCTGCTTGGGGAATAAACAGATGTTCAAGTTGCAGTGAGAGTTATTAAAACACTCAAGTTAGTTTGGTCAGAATTAAAGATGGATCACAAAATATTGTGATTGTTCTTAAGTGCTTTATGTACGCGGTATGGATACTGTGGGGCAGGGAAGCCATAAGGGATAATTTTTTTCTTGGACCACAGCAAAGATAAGTCAAGTAAGCTCTTTTAATTTGATTCGTGGAATTGCAAATGTTATCTCTCAGTTCCTCCACTAATTTTTAAGGATAAGGGCTGTGTTTACCTGTTTGGAGAAAAATCTATACTGCAAATAATAAAATCAATGAACGGTTGAGGGTTTAGATTTTATAATATTCACTGGAATCATTATGAAGTAGGGGAAGAAAAGAGAAATGAAAAGTGAGGAAACATCTGACATATAAGGATGTTAAGTGGTTATCAAGTCTTTAATATCTCTACATACTCAGAATAAAAACCAATAAAATTTAGATGACTATTAAATATTTCTATATTAACAAGAAATTTTGAAATATTTACATTGTGCTTAGCTTGTACTCATAAGGTAAAAGGAAATAATTCAGTGAAACTATATTATATGCAGCTGATGTAATATTAAGCACATTGGATGTCAGATTTGGAGGCCTGGGTTCACATCACAGGGCAAGATTTTACTACTTACCACATTATTTTGGGTTTAATTTCCTCATTTGTAATGAGAAATATAAAGCATACTCAGTTTCAGAAAAAATACTCAGCTTTTTGTAGTGAATTTTAAATGAGATAACACTAATTTAAAAAATATGCTAACCAAAACCACCCACACCTGTTAGAATGGCTATCATAAAAAAGATAGTGAGTGTTGCCTAGGATGCAGAGAAAAGGGAACTCTGGCACACCACACCACTGGTGGTGATATAATTGGTTCAGTCACTTGGAAGACAGTATGGAAGTTCCTCAAGAAATCAAAAATAGAACTATCATATATGATCCAGCAATCCCACTTTTGAGAAGATAACCAAAAGAAATGAAATCAGGATCTTTAAGAGATATCTGCACTCCTATGTTCAATGTAGCATTTTTCACAATAGCCAAGATATAGAAACAACCAAAGCATCAGTCAACAGATGAATGGATGAAGAAGATGTGGTAACATATACATATACATACAGAGGAATATTATTCACTCATGAGGAAGAGGAAATTCTGCCAGTTGCAGTAACATGGGTGCACCTTGACAGCATTATGCTAAGTGAAATAAGTCAGACAGAGAAAGAAAAATGCTACGTGGTATCACTTACATGTGAAATCTCAAGAAGTTGATCCTACAGACACAGAGTATAGAATGGTGGTTACCAGGGACTGGAGAGTGAGGAAGATGGGGAGACGCTGGTCAAACTTTCAGTTATAAGACAAACATGTTTTGTGGAGCTAATGCGGAATGTGGTGATTATAGTTAACAATACTGTCTTACATACTAGAAGGTTGCTAAGAGAATACATTTTAAATGTTCTCACTACAAGAAGAAATGGTAATTATATGAAGTGATGGAGGGGTTAGGTAACTCTGTGGTGGTAATCATTTTACAATATATAAATGAATCAAGTCAACATGCTGTATACCTTAAAGTTATATAATATTATGTATCAATTATATCTCAGTAAAGCTGGAAAAAAATTTAAAAATAAAAAGGATATGAACCATGTAGATTTTAAAAATATCTTCTATTAAACCCTGGTGGCTAATAAATAAACTATAAATCAAAATTAGAGATTTTCTTAAAATTCATGATAATAAATATATGACATCTCTGAATCTATAAAGAATATTTAAAATAGTGATCAGAGGAAAATGTATAGCTTTAAACACATATCAAAAATAATGAATTAAATTCCAAACTCAAAATTTAGGAAAAGAATGTAGCACAAGCCAAAATAAAACAAAGCTGAAGAAATTAATGAAATAGCTAAAGGGAACAGAATTTAGTAATAAATCAAAATCTCAGTTCTTTAAAAAAATGTCTTTGAATATATCTGGGTTGTTAGTTTTTACTTAGGTTAGGGACTCTATCAGTCAGAGTTCAGTTTAGGAAGCAGAGCCACTATGCATTAAGAGATAAAGGATTTAATCGTAGAAATCAGACCTTGAACAACTGTGGAAGGACCTACAGAAGTGAAAATATGAAATGAGGAGTTGCAGAATCAGAGGCAACATCAATGAGTCAATCTAAGAAACCAAGCCCATGTAGCCAATGAAGTAGGGTCATAAAAGGGGTGTTGGTAAAGAAATTATGTGAGGCTGTAACTTCTGGGCGTAGGCAGCAAAGCATCTGGTCATGGCCTGTGGCTACTATAGATCCTCAAATCCAGCAGTCCAGAAAAGGAACTGGGATGCAGTGTCACAGAGCAAAACAAGCAGGAACCTGCTGGCATGTCTGCTGCACCTGCATGTTTTCTAACGTAACCATAATCATTAGAGCATAACGGCTACTGCTTTATGCTGACTCCGCTCACATCTCAAACAAACCTCCTTTTAGACAATACTAACCCAGAAACCTGCAGGGAAGGGAATTAAGGGAAATGCAGTTCTTACATAACCACGCTGACAACAGAAAAATGCAGTACACTTAGGCCACAGTCTACAGGAGAAACTCAAAACAGTTAAATTTACTAGGGAGCTTGCCTGGTGCTGGAACCTCCAGGACGGGTTATCTGGTGCTCAGCTGGAGTGACTGAAATGGCTGGGGACTTCCTCTTTCTACATGGTATCTAATTTCTAATAGTCTAGCCTGAGCTTATTTACACGCATGAGGGATGTAAAAGCTGCAGGGTTCAGCTCTGGAACTCAGGCAACAATCCTATAGCCACATTCCATTGTGCAAAGCAATTTACAAGGCCAACAAAGATTCAAGGGGTTAGGCAAAAAAACGTTTCTTATTTGAGGGAGATGTGAAATATTCTGGTTGTTTTCAATATGTCACTACCCACTGTCTGGACGCAATTATTTACATTCCTCCCACATAGAAAACATGCCTACTCAATTGCAAGACCCCCAAAGTCTCATGCAATTATGGCATGATCTTTTCTTCTGCATCCACTCCAGAAATACATGTGGCCCCATGGGTGCAGATCCTCTTAATATTTAGGATATCTCTGAACTGCTCTATTCTCCACATACTAGTCCCACATCAGGCTCCTCCGCTAGGAGCCTGCTTCTTCCTCTCCCACTCCCCCTGCTGTGTTCCCTCTCTCACTGGCTGTCTCTCTCTGTCAAATAAATAAATAAAATCTTAAAAAAAAAAGTTCCAACACAAGGGGCAATGGTGAATTTTTGGAGCTAAGGCAGGGATACCAAAAGCAGTTAATGAATAATACTACTCCCCCCCAATATATATATATATATATAAAACATTTTATTTATTTATTTATTTTGACAGAGAGAGACAGCCAGCGAGAGAGGGAACACAAGCAGGGGCAGTGGGAGAGGAAGAAGCAGGCTCCTAGTGGAGGAGCCTGATGTGGGGCTCGATCCCTGAACACAGGATCATGCCCTGAGCCGAAGGCAGACGCTTAAGAACTGCGCCACCCAGGTGCCCCCCCAAAATATATTTTATCAAGTTAAAAATTGTATACAAAAATTGTACCTGGCACAATTTAACCCCAATTATGAAAGGTTTGTGCCTTTTATTACCACTAATTAAAAATACAGTGGTCAAAAAGAGGCTAACCAGGAATCCAGTACCAACCAATGGAGAACTATCGACGAAAAGTGGCATTTCTTGCTTCGCATTTCAATTATTTCACATTTCTCATCTTCCTTTTTTTGGGGGGGAGGGTCTACTCAGATTACTTGTACTCCAGCCAATTTAAGTAATTTGTGTATTTCCAGGAATTTATTCATTTCACCTATTTAATTTATTAGCATATAATTATTCAGAGTATTTATTATAATCTTTTTTATTTCTGTAAGGTCAGTAGTGGTAACCCTTGCTGAGCTTATGTTCGTCATTTGACTCTTATCTCCTTTTCTCTGTCAGTCTAGGTGATGGGTTGTCAATTATGTCGCTCTTTTCAAAGAACCTGTTGGTTTCATTCATTTCGTCTATTATTTTACTATTTTCTAGTACATCGGTTTTTGCTCTAATCTTTGTTATTTAGTTCCTTTTCCTTGCATTAAGTTTTGTCTTTTTTTCCTGTGGCTTAAGGTGGAAGATTAGGTTATTGACTGGAGATCTTTATTCTTTTTTTAAATATATGTGTTTACAGCTGTAATTTCTCTGTAAACACTGCTGCTTTAGCTATATCCCATGTTTGGGTATGTTGTGTCTTCATTTTAATTCACCTCAAAGAATATTATAATTCTTTGATTACTTCTTTGAGTTGATTATTTAGAAGTATATTTAATTTCCACATATTTGTGAGTTTACCAAATTTCTTTTTTTATTTTTAATTGATTTCTTAACCTCATTCCATTAAGGTCAGAGAACACGTTTGTTACTATTTCACTCTATTTATGGATATTTGTTTTGTGGACTAGTATATGGTCTATTCTGGAGAATGAGCCATATGCTCTTGCAAATATATATACTGCTGTTTGGTGAACTATTCTACTGATATCTATTTGATCTAGTTGGTTTAGAGTATTGTTTGAGTCTTCTTTTCCTTGATATTCTGCCTAGTTGTTCTACCCATTATTGAAAGTGAGGTATTGAAGTCTCCAACTATGATCCAACTATTACTGTTGCGTTGTCTATATCCTCCCTCATTGTTGTCACTTTTTCCTTCATGCACGTTGGTGCTCTGTTATTAGGCTATATACTTTATGATTGTTATATCTTCCTGATGGATTGACCCTTTTATTATTATAAAATGTCTCTCGTTTTCTCTAGTAGATTTTTGTTTTAAAGTCTATTTTGACTGGGGCGCCTGGGTGGCTCAGTTGGTTAAGCATCTGCCTTTGGCTCAGGTCATGATCCCAGGTCTTTGGATCGAGTCCTGCATCGGGCTCCTTGTTCAGCGGGGAGCCTGTTTTTCCCTCTGCCTGCCTCTCCCCCTGTTTGTGCTCCCTCTCTGATAAATAAATGAATAAAATATTTTAAAAAAATCTATTTTGTCTGATGTTAGTATACTCACTCCAGCTTTTCTGTGGTTGTTGTTTGCATGTTACATTATTTTCCATTATTTGCTTGCAATCTCTATATTTCAATCTACAATGTGTCTCTTTTAAACAGAACATAGCTGTATCTTATTTTGCTTTTTATCCAGTTTGGCAATCTCTGTCTTTTGATTGGGTTATTTAATGCATTCACATTTAAAATTGGTATTAATATTATTGGATTTACATCTGCCATTTTACTTTTTATTTTCTCTGTGTCTCATGTTTTTTAAATTCTTCTACTTCTCCTTTACTATTTTCTTTTGCATTGAATATTTTTAATGTAAATGTCTTTAATGATTTAAAAAAATTTTTTTGAGGGAGAGAGAGAGAGAGAAAGAGGGAAGGAGAGAGAGGTGGGGGAGGGGAAAAAGAGAAGGAGAGAGACTCTTAGGCTCCATGCCCAGGGCAGAGCCTGACCCAGGGCTAGATCTCAGAACCCTGAGACCATGACCTGAGCCAAAATCAGGAGTCGGATGCCTAACTGACTGAGCCACTCAGGCACCCCTATTTTTCAATTATTTCCGTAGTGGTTGTTCCAGGTCTTACTGTGTATTTTAACTTATCAGCATCAGCTTCAGATTTATATTAACTTAATTACAATGAGAACAGAAATAGTACTTCTATATAGTTCTATTCCCTTTTCTTCTTTTTTGTGATATTATTGTTACACATATTATACCTATAAATATTATACTATGTTACAATTATGGCCTTATATAATCTTTTTAATTTTTAACTTCTTAATTTTTTTTAACTTCACACCAAGGGAAGAATCTATTTTTTAAAGGTTTTTATTTAAATTCCAGTTAGTTAACATACAGTCTACTATTAGTTTCAGGCGTACAATATAGTGACTCAACACTTTCATAAACACCTGGTGCTCATCACAAGTGCCCTCCTTAATCCCCATCACCTATTTAACCCATCCCTCCACCCACTACCCCTCTGCCTAGTGAATAAAGAATTATTGGCTGCATATTTTTCCCATTCAGCACATTGAATATTCCCTTCCACTGCTTTCTGGCCTGCTATGCCTCTGGGGACAGATCTGCTGTGAACTTGACCTGTCTTCCCTTGTAGGTTAAGGACCTTTTTTCCCTTGCTGCTTTCAGAATTCTTTCCTAGTTTATTTCCTTGTGTATTTTGTGAATTTGACTATGATATGGCTTGGTGATGGCTGGCTTTTGTTGCATTTAATGGGAGTTCCCTATGCTTCTTGCATTTTGATGTCTGTGTCCTTCCCCAGGTTAGGGAAGTATCACCTATAATTTGTTTGAATAAACCTCTGCTCCTTTATCTCTCTCTTCATCTTCTGGTACTCGTATGATATCAATGTTATTATGATTTACTAAGTTACTGAGTTCTCTAAGTCTACCCTCATGGTCCATTACCTTTCTTTCCCTTTTCTTTTCTGCTTCATTATTTTCCATAATTTTATCTCTACATCACTGATTTGCTCCTTTGCTTCACCCATCCTCGTTTTTAAGGTCTCCATTTATTTTGCATCTTGGTTATGGCATTTTTAATTTGACCTGACTTGATTTTAGTTCTTTTATCTCTGTATCGAGGGATTCTCTAGTGCGTTCTATGCTTTTTTCAAGCCCAGGCAGTATCCTTATACTCATTGTTTTAAATTCGAGTTCAGACATCTCACTTATATCTGTGTTGATTAACTCCCTGGCTGTGAGTTCTACCTTGTGTTTGTTCTTTTGGGGTAAATTCTTCTATCTTGTCATTTTGTCCAGAAAAGAAGAAAGAGAAAAAAGAACAACAAAAACAAAACAAAACAAAAAAAAACAAGAAAAAGCAAAAAACAAAAAAAGAACAAGAAAACAAAAACACAAAACAAGAAACAAACAAACAAAAATCCTAGGATCCTGGTGTGTTTTGGTTTGCTAGTTAAAAGAATTAAGATCCCTAAATAAATAAATAAATAAATAAATAAATGTAGAAAAAAACCCCAAAAATATATCTATAAAAAGAAAATCTAAAAGAGTAATAAAAAATTAAAAAGGTATTGGGAAATATAAGAAAATAAATGAAAAAATAGCAAAAATAAAAGAAAGGGGTGCCTGTGTGGCTCAGTCAGTTAAGCCTCTGCCTCTTGATTTTGGCTCAGGTCATGATCTCAGAGTCCTGGATCTAGCCCACATCAGGCTCTGCACTCAGTGCAGTCTGCTTGTCCCTCTCCCCCCACTCTCAATCTTTCTCTCTCAAATAAAATCTTAAAAGAAAAGAAAGAATAAAAGTAAAAAGGAAGCTCAATCCTATTTCCCCTAGAGCTGAAGCTTTGTAGCACTCTATGATCAATAAATTTGGCGTGAGTGAATTGATTACGCTGGTCCTCTGGGAGAGGGGCCTGGGGCTGATTCTCAGGCTGACCTGTTTCAACGGAAATGCTCCTCCAGGGTGCAGGGGGGCGGGGCCTGGTGTAAGCTGCTCCCACTTCCACTAGGTGGTGCTGTTTTCCTCCTTGGAGGCTTTCAGTACTGATGGGCCAGATGAAAATGGCTGAGCCCAGCTCTCCAACCTTGGAGGTGAAAGTTCATGCCCCTACTCTTCAGTGAGCCCTCACAGAAAACCAATCAATCACCCTATTTGTTTTTCCTGGTTTCCCTATGAACCCCATATTTACCCTGGCCATGTCTGAGCCTTTTTATCTTAGGTGCATGACTGAGTTTCAAAATTCCAATTTTTAGGGACGTCTGCAGCATGGACCTGCAATGTTTCTCTGGAGGAGGGTCTTTCCAGGCTTGCCAGACGGTCCAAGGAAAGCAGCTGCACAACTGTGCTGTGGTTCACAGTTTATACCAAAAAGCTGGCACCAAGACCCGCTGCCCTCACCCAGCTTCCCAGCTCCTATGCCTGGGAACAGCACAGCACCTTGGTGTCACCTGTTCTTCTATGATCCAGGGGATCCTCAGACCACCCTGTCACTCCTGGGATTTTGCCCCACTTTGCCACCTGGAGCACCTTTCATCGAGGCACGTCCTTCCCGGTAACCAACTAAACAGTTCAGATTTTGCGCTCCACTGCTTCTGCTACTTTGTGGTATCCTCCATAAGCAGGCTCTCTCCCCACCATTGCATCCACAGTTCTCTCTCTCCCAAGTGAACTTCCACACCTCCTACATTCCAAAAGGTGGTTGCTTTTCTACTTACAGACTTGCAGTTTTGTTTTCTCAGACCTCCAACTGCCTTCTTGGGTGTTCAGAATAATTTGATAACTATCTAAGCTGTGTTTGAGGGACAAACTCAGGGTCTTCCTACTCCTCCACCAGCTTAACTCCTCCTCCTATGTAACATAGATATTGTAATAAAATCTGTTCTTCTAATCCATGAGCATGGAATGTCTTTTCATTTCTTTGTGTCACCGTGAATTTCCTTCACTGGCGTTTTATAGTTTTCAGAGTACAGGTCTTTCACCTCTTTGGTTAGGTTTACTCCTATTATTTTTGGTGCAATTATAAATGGGATTGTTTTCTTAATTTCTCTTTCTATTGCTTCATTATTACTGTATAAAATACAACAGATTTGTGCACATTGGTTTTGTATCATACAACTTTACTGAATTCATTTATCAGACCTAGTAGTTTTTTTGGTGGAGTCTTTAAGATTTTCTATAAATAGTATCATGTCATCTGCAAACAGTGAAAGTTTTATATCTTCCATATCAATTTGGGTGCCTTTTATTTCTTTTTGTTGTCTGACTTCAGTGGCTAGGATTTCCATTACTATGTTGAATAAAAGTGGTGGGAATAGACATCCTTGTCTTGTTCCTGACCTTAGTTCAGTTTGTTACCAGTGGGTTTTCCATGTATGGACTTTATTCTGTTGAGGTATGTTCTTCTTTTTTTTTTTTTATAATTATTTTTTATTATATTATGTTAGTCACTATACAGTACATCTCCGGTTTTCGATGTAAGGCTCGATGATTCATTAGTTGTGTATAACACCCAGTGCACCATGCAATATGTGCCCTCCTTACTACCCATCACTGGCCTATCCCATTCCCCCACCCCCCTCCCCTCTGTAGTCCTCAGTTTGTTTCTCATAGTCCATAGTCTCTCATGTTTCATTCCCCCTTCTGATTACCCCCCCTTTCTTTATCCCTTTCTTCCCCTACTGATCATTCTAGTTCTTATGCTCCATAGATGAGAGAAATCATATGATAGTTGTCTTTCTCTGCTTGACTTATTTCACTTAGCATTAGCTCCTCCAGTGCCGTCCATGTTGTAGCAAATGTTGAGAACTCGTTCTTTCTGATAGCTGAGTAATATTCCATTGTATATATGGACCACAACTTCTTAATCCAGTCATCTGTTGAAGGGCATCTCAGCTCCTTCAATGATTTAGCTATTGTGGACATTGCTGCTATGAACATTGGGGTGCATATGGCCCTTCTCTTCACTACGTCTGTATCTTTGGGGTAAACACCCAGTAGTGCAATGGCTGGATCATAGGGTAGCTCAATTTTTAACTTTTTAAGGGACCTCCACACTGTTTTCCAGAGTGGCTGTACCAACTTGCATTCCCACCAACAATGTAGGAGTGATCCCCTTTCTCCACATCCTCTCCAACAATTGTTGTTTCTTGCCTTGTCTATTTTTGCCATTCTAACTGGCGTAAGGTGGTATCTCAGTGTGGTTTTGATTTGAATTTCCTTGATGGCTAATGATTTTGAACATTTTTTCATGTGTCTGTTAGCCATTTGTATGTCTTCATTGGAAAAGTGTCTGTTCATATCTTCTGCCCATTTTTTGATTTGTTTATTTGTTTCTCGTGTATTGAGTTTGAGAAGTTCTTTGTAGATCTTGGATACCAGTCCTTTATCTGTAGTGTCATTTGCAAATATATTCTCCCATTCCGTGGGCTGCCTCTTAGTTTTTCTGACTGTTTCCTTGGCTGTGCAGAAACTTTTAATCTCGATGAAGTCCCATAAATTCATTTTATCTTTTGTTTCTCTTGCCTTTGGGGATGTGTCATGAAAAAGGTTGCTTTGGCCGATGTCGTAGAGGTTGCTGCCTATGTTCTCCTCTAGAATTTTGATGGATTCCTGTCTCACATCGAGGTCTTTCATCCATTTGGAGTTTATTTTTGTGTATGGTGTGAGAGAGTGGTCAAGTTTCATTCTTTTGCATGTAGCTGTCCAATTTTCCCAGCACCATTTATTGAAGAGACTGTCTTTTTCCCACCGGATGTTTTTTCCTGCTTTATCAAATATTAGTTGCCCAAAGAGCCGAGGGTCCATTTCTGGGCTCTCTATTCTGTTCCATTGGTCTATGTGTCTGTTTTTGTGCCAGTACCATGCTGTCTTTGTGATCACAGCTTTGTAGTACAGCTCGAAATCCGGCATTGTGATGCCCCCAGCTTTGTTTTTCCTTTTCAACAGTTCCTTGGAGATTCGGGGCCTTTTCTGTTTCCATACAAATTTAAGGACTATTTGTTCCAGTTCTTTGAAAAATGTCCTCGGTATTTTGATCGGGATAGCATTGAAAGTGTAGATTGCTCTGGGTAGCATGGACATTTTAACTATGTTAATTCTTCCAATCCATGAGCATGGAATATCTTTCCATCTTTTTATGTCTTCCTCAATGTCTTTCAAGAGTGATTTATAGTTTCTAGAATATAGGTCCTTTACGTCTCTGGTTAAGTTAATTCCAAGGTAACGTATGGTTTTTGGTGCTATTGTAAATGGGATGGATTCCCTAATTTCTCTTTCTTCGGTCTCGTTATTCGTGTATAGAAATGCAACTGATTTCTGAGCATTGATTTTGTATCCCGCCACGTTACTGAATTGCTCTATAACTTCTAATAGTTTGGGAGTGGCTTCTTTTGGGTTTTCCATATAGAGTATCATGTCATCTGCAAAGAGAGACATTTTGACTTCTTCTTTGCCAATTTGAATACCTTTGATCCCTTTTTGTCGTCTGATTGCTGTTGCAAGGACTTCTAGTACTATGTTGAATAATAGTGGCGAGAGTGGGCATCCTTGTCGAGTTCCTGATCTTAAGGGAAAGGCTTCCAGCTTTTCCCCATTGAGAATAATATTTGCAGTAGGCTTTTCATAGATGGCTTTTATGAGATTGAGAAATGTACCTTCTATTCCTACACTCTGAAGGGTTTTAATCAGGAAAGGATGCTGTATTTTGTCAAATGCTTTTTCGGCATCGATTGAGAGGATCATATGGTTCCTGAGTCTTTTCTTGTTGATATGATGTATCACGCTGATTGATTTGCGAATATTGAACCACGCTTGCATCCCAGGTATGAATCCCACTTGATCGTGATGGATAATCCTTTTAATGTACTGTTGGATTCTATTAGCAAGTATCTTGTTGAGGATTTTGGCGTCCATATTCATTAGGGAAATCGGTCTGTAATTCTCCTTTTTGAGGGGGTCTTTGCCTGGTTTGGGGATCAAGGTAATATTGGCCTCATAGAATGAGTTTGGTAGCTTTCCTTCTGTTTCTATTTTTTGAAATAGCTTTAGGAGAATAGGTATTATTTCTTCTTTGAATGTTTGGTAGAATTCCCCAGGAAAACCGTCCGGGCCTGGAGTTTTGTTATTTGGAAGGTTGTTTATCACTGACTCAATTTCTTCATAATTAATTGGCCTGTTTAAGGAATCAATTTCTTCCGGTTTCAATCTTGGTAGTTTATAGGTTTCCAGGAAGGATTCCATCTCTTCCAGATTGCTTAGTTTATTGGCATATAGCTGTTGATAAAAATTTCTAATAATCCTTCCAATTTCAATGGTGTTCGTCGTGACCTCTCCTTTTTCATTCATAATTTTAATAATCTGGGTCCTTTCTCTTTTCTTTTGGATAAGTCTTGCCAGTGGTCTGTCAATTTTATTGATTCTCTCAAAGAACCAGCTTCTAGTCCTGTTGATCTGCTCTACTGTACTTCTGGTTTCTGCTTGATTGATTTCAGCTCTAATTTTGGTCAACTGCTTCCTCGTGCGTGGATTAGGCCTGTCCCTCTGTTGCTGTTCCAGCTTCTTGAGGTGAGAATATAAAAACTGCATTTTAGATTTTTCTATTCTTTTGAGTGAGGCTTGGATGGCTATGTATTTCCCCCTTAGGACTGCCTTTGCAGTATCCCATAGGTTTTGGACTGTTGTATTTTCATTCTCATTGGTCTCCATAAATTGTTTAATTTGATTTTTGATTTCCTGGTTTATCGAGTCATTCCTGAGCAGGATGGTTCTTAGTCTCCAAGTGTTTGAGTTTCTTCCAAATTTTTCCTTGTGGTTGAGTTCCAATTTCAGAGCGTTGTGGTCTGAGAATATGCAGGGGATAATTTCAATCTTTTGGTATCGGTTGAGACCTGTTTTGTGTCCCAGAACATGGTCTATTCTTGAGAATGTTCCATGGGCATTAGAATAGAATGAGTATTCTTTGGTTCTGGGGTGTAGTGTTCTATATATATCTATGAGGTCCAACTCGTCGAGTATGGCATTCAAAGCCTTTGATTCTTTGCTTAGTTTTTGCCAGGGTGTTCTGTCTATTTCTGAGAGTGGAGTGTTGAGGTCCCCTACTATTAATGTATTTTTATTTATATGTCTCTTTATTCTGGTTAAGAGTTGGCTTGTGTATCTTGCTGCTCCCCTGTTGGGGGCATATATATTTATAATTGTCATATCCACTTGTTGAATACTTCCCTTAAGAATAATATAGTGCCCTTCTGCATCTCTAACTATAGTCTGTAGTTTAAAATCCAATTTATCTGATATGAGAATTGCTACCCCAGCTTTCTTTTGAGGTCCATTTGCGTGAAAGATGGTACTCCATCCCCTTACTCTCAGTCTGAATGCATCTTTGGGTTCGAAATGAGTCTCTTGTAGACAGCAAATGGATGGGTCATTTCTTTTTATCCAATCTGCAACCCTGTGGCGTTTTATGGGATGGTTCAAACCATTTACATTAAGACTGATTACTGAGAGATATGATTTTAATGTTGCCATGTTGCCAGTAAAGTCTTTGTTTGTATTGGCTGTGACTTTCTGTTCTGTATCACTCTTGGGGCCTTTTTACTTTTATAGAACCCCCCGTAATATCTCCTGTAGGGCTGGTTTCGTGGTTACAAAATTGGTTAGTGACTGGCGATTCTGAAATGTCTTTATTTCTCCATCAATTCTGAATGACAGCCTTGCTGGATAAAGGATCCTTGGCTGCATGTTTTTCTCTGAAAGAGCTTTAAATATGCTCCCCCAACCCTTTCTCTCATTCCAGGTCTGTGTAGACAGGTCTGACGTAATTCTGATGCTTTTGCCTTGGTACGTGAGAAATTTCTTTGCCCTGGCCGCTTTCAATACTGTATCCTTGCATCTAATATTTGCGAATTGCACTATGACGTGACGTGGCGTAGGTTTGTCGTGGTTGAGCTTGGGAGGGGTCCTCTCTGCCTCTTGGACACGAATGTTTGTTTCCCTTGCTAGATTAGGGAAGTTTTCAGCTACAATTTGTTCAAATATCTCTTCTAGACCTCTGTTTTTCTCCACCCCCTCGGGGATGCCGATGATTCTAACATTGGATCGTTTCATTGAGTCAGTAATCTCCCGTAACCTACATTCGTGGGCGTGGATTTTTTTAAGACCATCTTCTATTTTCATTTTTTCCTCTATTAACCCATCCTCCAATTCACTAACCCGTTCCTCTGCTTCTGCGACCCTGGCCGTCAGAGCCTCTAGTTTTGCCTGCATTTGGCTCATAGAATTTTTAATTTCTGTCAGATTCGCTCTCATTTCTGTCCTTAGGGATTCTATATTCTCAGTAACCTTTTCGTTAATAGTTTTTTCAATTCTACTCATCATTTTGACCATCGTTACTCTGAATTCCATTTCTGATAATTTGGTTACATCCATATCCATTATTTCTGTGGCAGAGGCCACAGAATCACTGTCTTTTCTTTGCTGGGGGGGGCTTCTCCTTCTTGTCATTCTGATGAAGAGAGGTTGCGGGGTTTCCAGAGCCCAAATTATTGACTGGGTCCCAGGCCGTGCCCCTTGTTTTATAGGGATCTTAGGGATGTGGGCTTCTTCTTTAAAGATTTTATTTATTTATTTATGTGGCAGCCAACCAGCGAGAGAGGGAACAGAAGCAGGGGAGTGGGAGAGGAAGAAGCAGGCTCCCAGCGGAGGAGCCCGATGAGGGACTCCTTTCCGGAACGCCGGGATCACGCCCTAAGCCGAAGGCAGGCGCTCAATGACTGCGCCACCCAGGCGCCCGGGTTGTGGGCTTCTTGATTCCTCCATAAGCAGGCTCTCTCCCCACCATTGCATCCACAGTTCTCTCTCTCCCAAGTGAATTTCCACACCTCCTACGTTCCAAAAGCTGGTTGCTTTTCTACTTACAGACTTGCAATTTTTGTTCTCTCAGACCTCCAATTGACTTCTTGGGTGTTCAGAATAATTTGATAACTATCTAAGCTGTGTTTGAGGGACAAACTCAGGGTCCTCCTACTCCTCCACCAGCTTAACTCCTCCTCCTGTGTAACATAGATATTGTAATAAAATCTGTTCTTCTAATCCATGAGCATGGAATGTCTTTGTTTCGTGGGTGCCGACTGCGAGTCCGCCCGCTCCCCCGTGTAGGTAGCCCGCCAGCCGCCAGCCGCCCCTTGCACGCTCCGGGAGCTCCTGGTCTCAGTATGGATCCCGTGAGCACACCGGGATTCCGGTGTTCCGGGAGATGCCTGGTGGCGCGCGTTCATGGCTCACCGGTCTCAGTCCGCTCTCTTGCGGGTGCCCTCCGTGAGTCCGCCTGCTCCCCCGTGCAGGTGGCTGCTGCTTTCCGGCGCCCAAACGCGGCGGCTCCCTCCCCCTTCCGTTTATCTTCCGATATCTGTGCGCGGTTTTAGGGCTCCCCTCTTGGTACCTCAATACTCAGCGCTGGAGATGTTCATTTGTAGAGATCCAGATGTATCTTCCTGCGTCTCAGGCTGATTCCATGGTTATTTAGGCTGGTCTGTTACCTATCCAGCTCGACTCAGGGGACCAGCTGAAAAAGGGGTCCCCTACTCCTCCGCCATCTTAACTCTGTCTCTCGAGGTATGTTCTTCTAAACCCACTTTTTGGGGGGCTTTTATTATGAATGAATGTTGTACTTTGTCAAATGCTTTTTCTACATCTATTGAAATGATCATATGGTTTTTATCCCTTCTCTTATTGATGTGATTGATGTATCACATTGGCTGATTTGCAAATAGTGAACCACCCTTGCATTCCTGGAAATAAATCCCACTTGATGGTGGTGAATTATTTATTTTTTTAAATGTATTATTGGATTTGGTTTGCTAATATTTTGTGGAGGATTTTTGCATCTATGTTCATCAGAGATATTGGCCTGTAGTCCTCTTTTTTTTGTGGCATCGTTATCTGATTTCAGTATCAGGGCAACAGTAGCCTCATAGAATGAATTGGAAATTGTCCTTCCTCTTTGATTTTTTTCGAATAGTTTGACAAGAAATATGTAGTAACTCTTCTTTGAATGTTTGGTAGAATTTGCCTACAAAGCCATCTGGTCCTGGACTCTAGTTTTTTTGATTACTGATTCAATCTTCTTGCTGGTAATCAGTCTGTTCAAATTTTTTATTTCTTCCTGCTTCAGTTTTGGGAGGTTATATGTTTCTAGGAATTAATCTGTTTCTTCTATGCTGTCTAATTTGTTGGCATGTGGTTTTTCATAATATTCTATTACAGTGGTTTATATTTCTATTGTGTTGGTTATTAGTTTTCCTCTGTCATTTGTGATTGTGTGTATTTGGGCCCTTTCTCTTTTATTCTTGATGAGTCTGGCTAGAGGTTGTTTAAAGATTTTTAAAAAGATTTTATTTATTTATTTATTTATTTATTTATTTATTTATTT
>NW_024426897.1:29934-91772 GCF_017311325.1 Ursus maritimus | reverse complement strand
TTTATTTATTTATTTATTTATTTATTTATTTATTTATTTTTTTATTTAAGAGAGAGAAAGCATGAATGGAGAGGGGTAAAGGGAGAGGGAGAAACAGATTCCCTGCTGAGCAGGGAGCCCAACACAGGGCTTGGTCCCAGGACCCGGAGGTCAGGACCTGAGCCAAGGGCAGATGCTTAACCAAGTGAGCCACCCAGGCACCCTTAGGTTTATCAACTTTATT
Organism: Ursus maritimus; assembly: GCF_017311325.1. NCBI lineage: Eukaryota > Metazoa > Chordata > Mammalia > Carnivora > Ursidae > Ursus > Ursus maritimus. Next base: position 91,549 of record NW_024426897.1, on the reverse strand, counting down.
AATTTTTTCAAAGAATCAGCTCCTGGTTTCACTGATTTGTTCTTTTTTTTAGTTTCTATATCATTTATTTCTGCTCTAATCTTTATTACTTCCTTCCTTCTGCTGGTTTTAGGTTTTATTTGTTGTTCTTTTTCCAGCTCCTTTTGGTGTCAGGTTAGGGTATTTATTTATTGGAAAATTTTCTTGCTTCTCAAGGTAAGCCTGTATTGCTACCAACTTCCCTCTTAGAATTGCTTTGCTCTATCCCAAAGGTTTTGGACCATTGTATTTTCATTTTCATTTGTTTCCATGTGCTTTTTGAGTTCTATGATTTCTTGGTTGACCCATTCATTGTTTAGTAGCATATTATTTAACCTCCATGTGTTTGTGGTCGTTCCAGATTTTTTCTTGTGGTTGATTTCTAGTTTCATAGCACTGTGGTCAGAAAAGATGCATGGTAAAAAAAAAATGCATGGTATGATTTCAATCTTTCTGAATTCGTTGAGACTTCGTTTTGCGGCTATGTGATCTATTTTGGAAAATGTTCTGTGTACCCTTGAAAGGAATGTTTATTCTGCTGTTTTAGGATGGGATGTTCTGAACATATCTGTTAAATCCATCTGGTCCAATGTGTCATTCAAAGCTACTGTTTCTTTGTTGATTTTGTTTGGATAATCTGTCCACTGATGTAAGTGGAGTGTTAAAGTTCCCTACTATTAATGTATTACTATAAATTAGTTTATCTTTTTATTAACTGTTTTATGTATTTGGGTGCTGTCATTCTGGGTGCATAAATATTTATAATTATTATATCTTCTTATTGTATTGTCCTCTTAATGATGATACAGTGTCCTTCTTTGTCTCTTGATACATTGTTTGTTTTATTTTATTTATTTTTAAAGATTTTATTTACTTATTTAACAGAGAGAGAGAGACAGCCAGCGAGAGAGGGAACACAAGCAGGGGGAGTGGGAGAGAAAGAAGCAGGCTCCCAGCAGAAGAGCCTGACGTGGGGCTTGATCCCAGAACTCCGGGATCACGCCCTGAGCCGAAGGCAGATGCTTAATGACTGAGCCACTAAGGCTCCCCACATTGTTTGTTTTAAAGTCTATTTTGTCTGATATAAGTATTGCTACTCCAGCTTTCTTTTCATAGCCATTTGAATGATAAATGTTTCTTGATCCCGTCACTTTCAATCTGCATATGTCTTTTGGTTTGAAATGAGTCTCTGTTGGCACATGGACAGGTCTTTTTTTGTTTGTTTGTTTGTTTGTTTGTTTGTTTCATCTTTTGACCGGAGGACTTAGTCCATTTGCCATTTTATTACATTCCTTGGTGTGGACCTCCTTGGGTTGATTTTGTCTGTGGCTCTCTGTGCTTCCTGGATCTGGATGTCTGCTTCCTTCCCCAGATTAGGGAAGTTTTCAGCTATTATTTCTTCAAATAAATTTTCTGTCCCTTTGCCTCTCTCTTTTTCTTCTGGAATCCCTATAATGTGAATGTTATTTTGCTTGATAATGTTGCTGAGTTCACTTGACCTACTCTTCCTCCTCCTCCTCCTCCTCCTCCTCCTCCTCCTCCTTCTTCTTCTTCTTCCTTCTTCCTTCTTCTTTCTTCTTCTTTCTTCTTCTTCTTTTGTTCTCCTTGGTTGCTTTCCATTATTCTACCAGCTCGCTGATTCATTCTTCTGTTTCCTCTCACCTACTATTTATTCCCTCTACTGTATTTTTTTTAAGGTTTATTCATTTGAAAAAGAGAGCACATGCATGAGTGGTGGGAGGGGCAAAGGGTGAGAGAATTCTCAAACAGACTCCCTGCTGAGTGTAGAGCCCAGTGTGGGGCTCAATCCCAGGACCCTGAGATCATGATCTGAGCCAAAATCACGAGCCAGCCTCTTTAACCGACTGTGCCACCAAGTGCCCCATCTAGTGTATTTTTAATTTCAGTTATTGATTTCTTCACCTCTGATTTTTTTTTTATATTTCCTTTCTCTTTGTTGAAGATTTCTTTGAGATTCTCCACTCTTTTCTCAAGTCCAGTGAGAATATTTATGAGCATTAGTTTGAAATCTTTATCAGGCATATTGCTTTTCTCCACTTAGTTATGTTCTTTTGCTGTGATTTTATTCTGTTCTTTCACACCCACATGTACAGACCTTTTTCACTGAGAATGTTTTTAAGATTCATCCATGCTATAGTAGGTATCACTCTTCATACTTCATTTCATTTTATGGCTAAATAGTAATCCATTGCAATCATGGCTCTACCACATTTGTTCATTCATTTATCAGTTGATAGATGTTTCCACCTTTTGGTTATTGTGAATAGTACTGCTATGAATACTTGTGTACAAGTTTTTGATACAAAAAAAAACAGTAAAAAATAGAAAAAAGTGAAAAATATTCAAATACATATAAATAAGAAAATTCATCATCTCCCTGCCCTCCCTTCTCTTTGTGAGGTAACCAGTTTTTAATAGCCTAGTTTGCTTTGTTATTTGATTTTACAAAATCAAGATCATAATATACACATTACACTTCAATTTGCTTTTCACTTGAGATTATACTGTGGACATATATATTTTTTTACATTAGTATATTCAAGTGAAGCTTTTCTTTTTAAGACAACTGCATTTTTTTTTCTTTCAACCTGCTAACGGAATATCTTGCTCCTGCAAATAACTTGCAGTTTTATTCCACATGTGCATTTTTTTCTCTTACCAATCAAGATTTTAGTGTTCACTCTAGGTCAAGCTCATGGTATTTCTTCTGCAAGAACACTTTCTTGATTAATTAAACACATTATAAATTTTCCTTTATCTAAAATTCCATTCACTCATGATCTCCGAGAATTGTGTGAACATTAAATTTGTATTTTTTCATTAATTTTTTAACTTATGGGTATTCAGTATTTCCAAACAAATAATAAATTATCTGAAGCAGAGGTGAATGTTTTTGGATTTCATTCTCTGCTGCCTCTAGAACAGAGTTAGATAATCAGAAGTGCTTATTAAAACTCATTGATTTGATATTTCTGGCTACCTCTTAAATGATGGCTTTTCCAATTTCCAATTCCTGAATCTCTCTGGTCCAGGTAAAATAATCATTGTAAATTCCCATAAGACTCTTGACATATATTCCTGTGGTGAACCAAATAACACCATCTTTGCTATTTAATGAATCCCATTGCAGATGTTTTCTTGGTCAATCCCCAAGTTCCTACAATATACATTTTATCTAGAGCTGCTAAACAACTAATGATTCAACTAGGTGATTAATTTATATTTAAAATTACCTCCTATATGCTCTCTATCACAGCCTACTTAACACTGAATAATCTAAAGCCCCGATTCTACTACAGATCTGGTAAGCTTAAGTGTTTTACAAATACTGAAAGATTTTAAATCTCTGCTCTTCCCACCTCGAATCTCCTAACCCTGTTCTGTGGAGCTGAGATCAATAAAACAGTTTACATATGTTGGCAGATATGAAGGGAGAATTTAAACAGGGGAGAGACTAAAGAACTTAATCTTTGAGCTCTTTCTCATAAAGATGATGTCATATAGTCTTTAGGAGACAAAGATAAAAATTTAAGTCATAGTATTACAAATATTTGTAAGAGGAACAGACTCTTACTTTAACAAAAAAGAAGCCATGAAGAAAAGTTAAATGCCTTTTCCTGGGCTATATGACTATATAGTAGTAAACTTGGTAATAAAGCAGTCTTCTTCCATTGGATTCTTACTTATTTTCTCTGTTTCTGATGGGCTCAATGAGATAATTTATCTGTGAATATGTTAAAAATCTTCTCTGGAAATTTATAACAGCTTTGCAACTGTTCACTGAAATCTTTCTATAATGTCACTTATATGTGATATAATTTTTATATGTTCTTTCAGTAAGGATATTCCTAGGGCTGAATTCTAAATGACTAAAGTGTGTGTGTGTGTGTGTGTGTGTGTGTTTAACACACTGTCATCCCAGAGCCAGTACTTACTTAATGTTAGCTATTATCTTTAAGATTATATAGATAAATGGATGGACAAATATGTAGATAAGTATATGCCTTCTGGATGATATAATAATCTCAATTTGATTGCTATTTAATATCAAAAAAGAAAGTGTTATTTCAACACCTATGACTTCAGTGGTATTTTGCTATGATCTCTAATATCCTATAATTATCTTTCAAACCAACATACCAATGAAGATGGAAAGAATAGTAAAGATAAGTTTTCGTAGAGGAACCAAAGTCTGTGAAAGTGGATTCTTGTACCTTTTGCTTAAATAGAATCATATTTTCTCTTTTTCTTCCCCTTGATATAGGTAGGTTTTCAGGACAATGGATGTGGCCAATAAGTCTGTTTCTGAATTTGTTTTGCTGGGACTCTCTAGTTCCTGGGAACTACGGCTGTTTTTCTTCATGGTGTTCTCACTGTTTTATGTAGCAACAATGCTTGGTAACAGCCTCACAGTCATCACAGTTATAGCCGACTCTCACCTGCACTCGCCTACGTATTTCCTGCTCACCAACCTTTCCATCATTGATATGTCACTTGCTTCCTTTGCCACCCCTAAGATGATTACAGACTACCTCACTGGACACAAAACCATCTCCTTTGATGGCTGTATCACCCAGATATTTTTTCTACACCTTTTTACTGGCACTGAAATTATTTTACTTATGGCCACGTCCCTTGATAGGTATGTTGCGATATGCAAACCTCTCCGCTATGCTTCAGTCATAAGCCCTGGGGTGTGTGTTGCCCTCGTGGTGGCTTCCTGGGCTGTAGGAGTCATGCATTCGATGAGCCAGGTCATATTTGCTCTCACATTACCATTCTGTGGTCCCAATGGAGTAGACAGCTTTTTCTGTGACCTTCCTGTGGTGTTCCAGCTGGCCTGTGTGGACACTTATGTTCTGGGCCTCTTTATGATCTCAACTAGTGGCATAATTGACTTATCCTGCTTTATTCTTTATTCAATTCTTATGTTATTATCCTGGTCACTATCAAGCATCATTCAAAAGGATCATCTAAGGCTCTTTCTACCTGCACAGCTCATTTCGTTGTTGTCTTCATGTTCTTTGGGCCCTGCATCTTCATCTGTATGTGGCCACTGAACAGTTTCCTTATAGATAAGATCCTGTCTGTGTTGTATACCATCTTTACTCCCATTCTGAACCCAACAATCTATACCTTAAGGAATCAAGAAGTGAAGGCAGCTATGAGCAAACTGAGAAATAGGCTTCTAAATCTCAACAAGACAACTCCTTTGCTTTATTTTTAGTCTTAAATTCTAGTTCTTGTTTTAATTTCCTAGGCATTATATGCTACAGTTTTTGTGTACATAGCATTGTGACTAGACTTTTATTTCTGGAGTTTTCATCAAATTGTAATTGAATCAAATTGTAAATATTAAAATTACTCTCATATGGTTAAAATACATGTTACATTTCAAAAAAGCAAATTGACAGAAACAATTTCTTCCAGAAGCAAAGACTATCTATTAAATGCCAAGAGTCCCTGTTCCAGGTAGGAGATTCAATACTAATAATCTATTCACTGGGAAAGACAAACAAAAGGTGTGAAGAGGAAGTACAGATTAAAGGGGAACTAGAAGATAATAGCATTTATACACAATTTGTCACTGAGAGGCACCTTGGTGGCTCAGACAGTTAAGTGGTTAAGCATCCAACTCTTGATTTCTGCTCAGGTCATGATCTCAGGGTCATGAGATGGAGACCCGTGTTGGGCTTCATGCTCGGCACGGAGTGTGCTTAGGATTCTCTCTCCCTCTCCCTACCATGCCCTCTCATCCTGGCTCTCCCCACCCCCTCTAAAAATAAAACAAAACAGCTAATCACTGAGTTACTTAGAGAATTATCCCTAAAGTATGGCAAATTAGTAAGATTTCTATAAGCCTTAGAAACTCTATACTGCTACAGGAGTATCCTCTGACAGGCAGTGATTTCCTACATCTATCCCTGAATCATTTCTACTTAACATTTAACACAATTTGTAATCTTTTCTATTGAAGAAAACTCTAGACATATTTCATTACGAATGCTGATGATGTCCAAAGCAAATGCTATAAACTGAAGCATCTCCACCACTCACTTCCAGCTAGTAAGCAAAGAAATACATCCATGACAACTTTTGATAATGTATTATGAATACAGAGGCTGAATAATTCTGCAAATTAGAAAATATTGTGAAATGAGTTTCAAAGCACTACATTTTGTTTCATACAGGTACTATGTCAGCTTATGGCTGGGAAGTTAAAACTGGAATTAAATTAAGATAATTTATGGGGAGCCAATGGTTTCATTTTAAAGTATTACATAGATTTACAGTTTGGTTAAATTACTTTTCCCTTTTAATATTTGGTTGCAAAAATAAGAAATCTGTGCTTAGTAATACATTGTCAATGTAGTAAGTATATTTCTTTATACAAATAGGGTTTTCTTTGGTTTTAAAAAGGTTCAAAATTAGCTTTAAGGTACACAAGCTATCACTACCACATGCTGGTAGTTACTGGAATTGCAAGCATTGAAAGTCATGAGAAATAATTTTACTGTGTGCCCTGCTTTGCAAATCATGTTTAAATGATGGCACACATGAAAGAACGAATTGTTATTTGAAACTGACTAAATGATACTTATAGTGTTCAATATATTATCCAACTTTTAAGAACAAGAAAGTATCTGTTACAACCACAGTATTTGATAAATATGAAGTTGTTCTTCTTTGGCATTATTGAGTAAGTAAAAAAAAAACAATTATATATGCAGTAATTATCAATGGGGACAGACAAGTTAAGAAAAGGAAATTCCTAACTGTTCGTTTTAAGCCAAATGGTAGGAGAAATGTGTTTTTTCTTCATCAGTGTGTGTTTTTTTTTTCATTAATGTGTTAAATAAGGAAACATGCTTACAGTTAATAATGGGTGATATTATTGTGTTAAAAACATAGGAATGGTTGTAATTGTTGGGTAAAAATGTAGATACTGTAATATCTACAGTATCTATGTCTAATACTGTAGCCTATTAACGCTAGCCTGAAATGTGCTTATATCCACGAGATAATAGCATCATTCTATTTGAAATAGGGATACAAATGGACCAACTCAGGATGAGTGTGCGTGTGTGTGTGTGTGTGTGAGAGAGAGAGAGAGAGAGAGTGACCTTTCAGCTACATGTGCAAATATGTTTAGGATCTAGAAATTCATTTATGTATAAATTTTATAGCCAGTGTTTTATAAATTCCATAAATAATTCTTTCAAATAATACAATTATTTGAACAGGGAGTATATATTTTTTAATGAACTGCTTTTTGCAAGACAAAACCGTTGAGCTTTTTCAAAGGAATGTCATCACTCTTCAGTACTTGTGTGGAGAATTATAAAACTCAAAGACATTTGCCAAAACCCTCAAAGGTGCAACTGATCAACAGACAATTCTGTAAGGGAAGTCAATAATGAGATTGATTAGTTGGAATTACAGTAAGACCCTACAGCCGAGAATGAAAAGAATCACAGCCTCCGGAGGACTTGCATATATAAAGGGAACTACCTACTACCTTTCTCGGCGGCTCAGCATGAACAGTAAATGTACAAGCAATCTCTGTGTATACCATAAAACTTAAATCTTAATTAGGAGCTCCAGGCAGATTATTTCATCACCATGTATCCTCATCACTCTGCTGACACTTCTTTATACAAAAGTAAGTACAGTGACGGGGCACAGGCTCCTTATGCAGTAGTAAAGACAGTGCCATTTGCCACTAAGGCGTCCAAAGCCAGAAATAATGTTTTCAAAGCATTCTAGGTGAACAGAAACCAGCTAATATAAACAAACCAGGTCGAGGATGGCTTTAAATGGTCTAAATTTCCAGTAACACAAGTGAGAGCGTATTGCAATTAGAATAATCTATAAGAAGACTTTGTTGACAAGCAAAGGGTGTTGACACCCTTCAGGTGTTTGGGAAGCTTCACAATGACAAACCTATGAGCTTTCAAAATTAAAAAAAAAAAAAAGTCTTGTAAAATTAAGAATAATCAAATGCAGCTGAAAAATATTAAAAATCAGGTTTAGATGAAATGATACAATGTAAACAGTGGTACGGGAAGGAACTAGATATATGTAATGACAATAAAACTGTACATGATGTGTACTTCCAAAAATCTTTGAGGAAAATTTCAGAATACTATAGAGTGTAACGGTGGTGGGTTTATATCGAAGCCTGTTTCAGACCCCCTTCCTTGCATGTGTTTCCTCAAGGTCCTGGAATGGACCCTAACAACCATTTACTCACAATTTTGACTTTTTATTTTCTTAAAGAAGTCGCCTCAGACTAGACAGACTTTAGTTCTACAGAACCTAGATCCACCCTGCATGTGGGGGTAAAAGTCTTAGACTCCGGTATGTTTTTATCAGAGCTAAAGGCCAATTCTACTGTTTGTTAGTGGTGTAAACTTGAGCAAGATACTTGATATCCCTTAGCCTCAGCTTCTACATCTGTAAAAGAAGATAATAATAGTACTAACACTGCAGAGTTATTTTCATATTTCTATGAAGTCATTCATATAAAGTACATAATGTACGTTCAACAAATGTTATTGTACTATTGTTCTGATCAACTTTGGATAGCTTTAAGGGCCTCGATACTTACTGAGCTAAGAACTGACATGTTTAATTTGAAAGGTAAATTTTTATTTTATAAATTTCCAGTATTTGCATGTAAGTATGCATAAAGTTAATGTGTATGAGGATTAATTTGGAAAATTAAAAGTAACTCCCATTTTTTTGTTTTTCACCTTATCATTTAAAAAATTTAAAAGAGATTTTTTAAAAAAGCAACTTCCATTAGCAAACTACATTGATTTTTATATTTATTCCAGTCTCCAGAGATTGTTTTCCTCACCGCTCATAATTTTTATAAATCAGGAAAAATTCTGAATTATTGTTTAATTAGTGTGTGATGGCTTCTTTACAATGAGTAATTATTAAATCGATTTACAGATTTTAGAATGGATTTTCACATTTTTTCAGAATAAGAATGATGATGTCTGATCCTGCATATTATTAAGGTAAAGACATAGATGCATAGATTAGTAAATAGTTTCTTGGACAAGTATAACTTTGTATGATATAGATAGTCTTATGTGAAGTATTTTTCTCCTGCTAAGAGCTTGGGAGAATGTGATCACTGGACTACACTGCCAAACAGAACAAGTTCTTGGTAGATGGTAACATGTGAACATCTTCAGACTCTTCATAAAAGTGTTTTCAGACTTAAACAATGACCAATGAAACTTTGTTTTCAAATGAGTTTTTGGAAAAAACAGTTTAAGTTGAAAAGAGAAATGAATAAGCATCTCTACTCTCCCTGTTTATTCCCATTTACTATTTTGCATGGAGATTTTTGGATGCATGTTTCCAGACTGAAAACCAGGGAAAAAACAACCATGGAAACCTAATTCATCTGAACTTTTCGCATGTACTTTCAGAATGCAGTGAAATACACTGAGCAATTTGATAGTCTTTCAATTTATATGCTTCTGTAAGGATGATTAATTTTATAAAGATGGGAGTTTTTTGTTGTGCTTTTTAAATTTGATTAAGTTAGCCAACATATAGAATATCATTAGTTTCAGATGTAGTGTTCAAAAATTCATTTGTGTATAACACCCAGTGCTCATCACATCATGTGCCTTACTTAATGCCCAAAACCCAACTCCATCCCCCCACCCACCTCCCCTCCAGCAGCCCTCAGTTTGTTTCCTGTAGTTAGGAGTCTCTCACAGTTTTTCACCCATTCTGATTACTTACCCTTCAGTTTTCCCTCCTTTACCCTATGATCCTCTGTGCAGTTTCTTAAATTCCACATATGAGTGAAACCATATGATAATTGTCTATCTCTGATTGACTTATTTCACTCAGCACAATACCCTCCACTTCCATCCACATTGATGTAAATGGTACATTCATCCTTTCTGATGGCTGAGTAATATTCCATTGTGTGTGTGTGTGTGTATATTACCACATCATCTTTATCCATTCATCTGTTGATGGACACCTTGGCTCTTATCACAGTTTGGCTATTGTGGACATTGATGCTATGCACATTGGGGTGCAGGTTCCCCTTCAGATCACTACATTTCTATCTTTTCGGTAAATAGCTAGTAGTGCAATTGCTGGGTAGGGTAGCCCTATTTTTAACTTTTTGAGGAACCTCTATACTGTTTTCCAGAGTGGCTGTACCAGCTTGCATTCCCACCAGCAGTGTAAGGGTTCCCCTGTCTCCAGATCCTCACCAACATTTGTTGTTTCCTGTCTTGTTAATTTTTACCATTTTGACTGTGTCAGACTCATTGTGGTTTTGATACTGTCCATGTCCATGTCCAAACCCAAACAGAAAACAAATGGATGGTTTCCAGAAGAAAGCAGGTACAGTGAGGGGCAAAATGGGTGAAGGAGAGTTGGAGATACAGGTTTACAGTGATGGAATAAGTAAGTACAGATAAATAAATAAAGGGCACAGAATAGGGCATCGAGTCAATGATACTGTGACAGCAAACTATGGTGACAGTATCTACACCAGTAAACACTGCATAAAGGAGGAATTAGATAAACTGAATCACTGTGTTGTACATGTGAACCTAATGTAACATTGTGTGTCAACTATACTGAAATAAAAAAATAAAAAGATTGCTATTTCAGGGAGGAAGCACCTGGGTCAGTCTCATGTCACATGGTCACCTTCTGGCCACTAGGAAAGGAGATTCCTGGGGCCCTGCTGACTGGAGTAGTACAAAGATGTCTACTTGGGGTCACTATCCCTCCAAGAAAGTAGCCAGTGAGGAAGAAATAAACCTTTAAGTGAAATTTGGGTGCTGTTATGAAGGTGAAATGAACACAGGGTGGCTCAAATGCCTAATAGTTGTTCCCTGTTCTTTTGTGTGTAATGATAATATTTCTTGTGAGAGTACTATGCAGTTTGAAAGTGTTGTATCTACTTCTCAGTCTCATTTGACCCTTGCAAGGACCATGGAGTGCAGGTGAGCAAGAGGGGGATAATTTCCCTACTGTTACAGGCATCAGAGCTCGGAGGCTAGTCATTTGTGCAGCATTAATTTATTAAATAGTACACACTGGTGCTGGGGGTAGAAACTTTGGTTGGGTGGGTTGTGTGGTTAGTAGGTAGTGGAGCAGAATAAATAAGTAAGTAAATAAATAAGTAAATATGTTAAAATATAAGCAAAAATGTACATTTGGCATTCTATATAGGAAATTGGGGGGGGAACCTAAAGAATAAAGAAGTACAAGGATAAAAATTATAAAGTGCAGAAAATAATGAATTTTTCTTTCACTCCTTCTATAAATTTAGCTTAAGCTTAATATCAAAACCCAATGAGGATTTTGGAGTTTTAAAGAAGTTTTTTGTTGTTGTGTGTTTTTTGTTTGTTTGTTTGTTTTTGAATATCGTGTATTTATCAGTTAGGATTCGATGAGGGAAGCTGAACCACTAAAGAGTGAGATGGAGTCAGAGATGTATTATGAAGATTAGGTTTGACACAATAATGGGAATTAGTGGAGAATACTAGGGAAGGTTTTTGCTTCTAAGTATGGTGGTGAATCTGAAGTTGCTGTATGTCAGCAGGACTGATGGCTGAGAAGAAAAGCTGGATGTGGAATTTGAAGTGTGTTTTCTGTTGACAGCATAAAATTGCATCTTTTTTTTCTGGTCTGATAATCTTGTCATTTTGTTTGGAGTGTTCGTTTGCATTTAACACAGTGATTGATATAACAGGATTACATCTACAAATTTGATTTCTGTATGTCCCAAGTCTTCCTTTGTGGTTGTAGTTACCTGGTTCTTCTATTGCTTTCTTATGAAATAGAGACTTTCTAGTGTGCCATTCTAAATTCTTTGTTGCTTTTACATTAAAATTTTTTGAAGTTATTTTATCTGTGGTTGCTCTAGGGATTAATATACATGTTAATTTATCACAATTTACTGATTAATATTAACTTAACATCAGTAAAATCCAGAATCTTTGCTCCAGTCTACCTTCATTTCCCCTTTCTTTGTGCTATCATTGACAGATACATTAATTACATCTTCAAATTTATAAGTCAAAAAATAAAATCCCATGATGACTTAATGCAATCAAATCTCAAGTCAGGTTAGATAAGGAAAGGTAAAAAAAAATCTGTTAATGGAGGCTTTTATATTTAATTACGTAATTAGTTTTACTGTGGCTCTTTAATTCTATGTTAAATGAAGTTACTCTCTGGTGTCCTTTTCAGCCGCAACAGATTCTTATTTCCTGTAAAGCAGATCTAGCAATGAATTATCTTAGTTTTTTTTCTTTAAATCTAGAAATTTCTTTATTTGACCTTCATTTTTGAGATTTTTTTCTAGATATGTAATAATTCTCTGTTGACATTATTTTTTCCTATTTGTATTTTGAACAGGTTATCTCATTGTTTCCAATGAAAAGTTAGCTGTTAATTTTACTGAAGTTCCCTTGTCCTGATAAGCTGGTTTTCTCTTATCAATTTCACAATTTTCTCTTTGTCTTCCAACAGTTTAAGTATAATAGCCTATACTAGGCATAGATCTATTTGCGTTCATCCTTCTTGAAGTTTGCTAAGCTTTTTGGATCTGGACATTAGAGTGTTTCTTCAACACCAGGAAATTTTCAGACATTATATTCATATTATATTCGTATTATATTCACATCCTTCTGTCTTCCTTTCTGGGACTCCCATTAAGGGCATGTTCGTATACTTTGATTATGTCCCAACAGGTCTCTGAAGTAGTGTTCCTTTTTCTTTGTTCTCTTTTTGTTGGTTTATTATTCAGATTGGATAAGTTCTATTGATCTTCAAGTCTGCTGATTCTTTCCTCTGTACCTTCAAATTTGCTATTATCCCCTCTAGGGAATTTTTCTTTTCACTTAGGAATTTTGACTTTAGGATATCTACTATTTCTTCTTAATAATTTCCATCTCTTGATTATTATTCTCTACTTGGTGAATCATTGTAATTATGCTATCCTTTAATTCTTAAACATGTTTTTCTTTAGGTCTTTCACCATATTTTAGTATCTACTTTGAAGTCCTTGCTTGCTAAATCCAACATCAGAGACTCTTCAGAAATCATTTCTATTGACTGTTTTTCTCCCATGTCTAAGTCACATTTTCTTCTCTCTCTTTTTTGGCATGTCTCACTTTTTAAAACTGAACAATATAGGTAATATTGTAGCAATTATTTATTCTTATGCCTTGCCTCCAATGAGTTGTTATTGTTTTTATTATTGTTGTAGTTTTTGTTATTTTTTTATTTGTTTAGCAACTTGATTAGACTAATTCTATAGTCTATTTTCCTGAAGTATACTGCTACTGATGTCTCTTCTCAGGTTTGTTGTTAATTCTTGTTTTTATTTCATCATCTTGACCAGTAAGTCTTTCATCTTGGCAGGCATTTTACAAGTCATTCTGGTTTTTACCTTCTGCTACCTCCTCATGTATCCTCTGCCTGTGTGTAAGGATTCACATTCATCTAGGGGCAAGTAGTTTCTTATGGTCTTTTCTGACCTCTCCTGAGCATGCATGTAGTCTTGTGCATGTCCATAGTTGTCCAAACATTCAGGAATACGTGCGAGTTTATCAAGGCCTCTTATAACTGTTTCATTTATTGGATCTCCCTCTTAATATTCTGGCTAGTCTGACAGTTTCTTTCTTGTTCCATCCAATATATCAATAAAGACTACCTGCAATGTTAGACTTTCCTAATTTCTTGCACTGAGGTTATTATTATTATTATTTTAGACAACACTTCTGGGCATGGGATTTTCTGTCTTCAGTTCTAAATCTGACAGCAAACCTGCTGGTTTCCACAGTTTGCCCCACTCTGGTAGAACAGTCATGCTGAGAGAGCTGATGTCAGTTGTGATAATGTGAGAAACCTCAAGCAAAGGTACTACAGTCTTCTACTGTTCCTACCTGACTAATGTTCAATAGTCTTTTACAAATTAATGCTTTTCATTTTTTGCATGCTGGTGTTCAATATCCAGAATTCTGAAATTATTTCTGACAATTTTTTCCAATTTTATTGTTATTTTGGGGGAAAGAATTTGTTGAGCTCCCTACTTTCCATTTTACAAATAGGTCTTACCTTCCTATAATTGATTTTGTACCCTCTGGACAAAGAGAAGCTTCTAAAATATAAATCTTATCACGATACTCCTTTTAATAATGCAATGCTTTTCCCCAACCAATGGCTTTTTATTGTTCTTAAAAGAAGTTTAATACTATGTAATTTTTCTTATCTAGATAAATCCTATCTACTCTAGATTTCAGTCAAATTAAATTTCTTTTAGTTCTTCAATTTTACGTCTTCACCAAATGTTTACATGTTGACATACAGATACTGGTGTTTTTGTTATTTTCTTCCTGATTAAAAATATCCCCCTCTAGAAACACGGCCATCCACTAAACTGGCTAACTCTGATTCATCTATTATGTAACAGCTGAAACCTTCCATACATTTTTAATGTAAGCTTAAAGCCTTCCATAACTATTCATACCACTCCCTACCCCTGCTCCATGGTAATTTTATTTGTCAATTTTACTTTATTTGTCAAGGTATCTGCTTTCTGTCTTAGAATATATATTTTGTGAAGTCAGGAACTATTTCATATATACCCTAATGCATTTCTACCTCCTAGTTTACTAACTGGGAAATAGTGTTTAATAACCATTTGGTGAAGGAAAGCAGTACTATATTGTTAAGAAATTATTTCATATTAACCAGACATTTGACTTGAGAAACTTAAAATAAAACTACAAAACAAGCTATGTAATATGAAGAACTTATAAAGACAGTTAAAGCAGAAATCATTTTTTTAAAGATTTTATTTATTTATTTGACAGAGATAGAGACAGCCAGCGAGAAAGGGAACACAAGCAGGGGGAGTGGGAGAGGAAGAAGCAGGCTCATAGCAGAGGAGCCTGATGTGGGGCTCCATCCCACAATGCCGGGATCACGCCCTGAGCCGAAGGCAGACGCTTAACCGCTGTGCCACCCAGGCGCCCCCAGAAATCATTTTTTAAACTTAATTTAAACTATATATATATACACATACACACACACACACACACACACAGAAAAGATGAGGAAATGCTCACAAACTCCCCTCTATGCATTTATTACTCAGCTTCAACAGTTATCAACACATGTGTAATCATGTTTTCCCCATTCATCTAAGTAAAATTGCTAAGTACAAGAGTCAATTGCATGTATGATTTTCTAGCCATTGCTAAGTGCATTTCTATAATGATTGTTGCATTTTGCATTCCTATTTGCATATATAAGTCCCTCAAAGCCTTGTCAAGAGAGTATATTGTGAAATTTTGAATTTTTACTAATATATGTTGGAGATGGTATTTCAGTGTAGTTCTATTTTCGTAACAGGAGTTCTTGAAATAAAAACAAATAATGCAGTTACCAGTGAAACTAAAAATACAGTTCTTGGAAGGCAAGAATAACAACAATAGGATCAGTGTTTATCCAAACAAAAAAGGAACCATACAAGTAATCTTTGAAGATTAGAAAAATGACCTTAAGTTTCTATGTTGAGGAGATCAATTAAAGAATGCTACGTAAAAGCAAAAGACAACATATTCATCCAGAATTTATTTCCTAAGAAAGAATAAGTTGCCAAATTTGCCTAAAAAGAGGAAGAAAACTGAAGTCAACAATGATTATAACACACATTGGAAAAGAACTTCAAGGAGACTTCCAGGTAAGATGGTAGAGTAGGAGGATCCTAGATTCACCTCATCCCACAGATACACCCACATCAGAGCAAACAAACCAGAAAACAACCTGAAGAGTAGGAGAACTGACTCCCTATAGCTAAATGTAGAGAAGAGGCCAACTGAAGAGGGTAGGAAGGGCAGAGATCTTGTAGGCAGTCAAACTGACTCCTAGCACTGTCTGTGGGAAGGAGGGTCACCATGGGCACAAGATGAGAGAAGAGCAGACCCCACTCTCAGCACCCCAGGCACAGGAAAATCACACTGGAAAGACAAATCCCCAAAACATGTGGCTATAAAAACCAAAGGGGCCTAACTTTGTAAGTTGTTACAGTCAGTGCAGCTTACCACTTGGAACATTAAAAATCACTACATAAAAAAAGAGAATTACAGGCCAATATCTCTGATGAACATAGGTGCAAAAGTCCTCAACAAAATATTGGCAAACCGAACCAACAATATATCAAAAAAAACATTCACTGCAAACAAGTGAGATTTATTCATGGGATACAAGGGTCATTTAATATTCACAAAACAATCAATGTGATACATCACATCAACAAGAGAAAGGATGAAAACCATATGATCATTTCAATAGATGGAGAAAAAGCGTATGACAAAGTACAACATCCATTCACGATAAAAACCCTCAATAAAGTAGGTTTACAGGGAATATACCTCAACATAATAAAGGCCATATGAAAAATTCACAGCTAACATCGTACTCAATAGTAAAAAACTGTGCATTTCTCCCCCCTACCCCAAGATCAGGGCAAACATATCCACTCTCACCAACTTTATTACACCTAGTACTGGAAGTCCTAGCCACAGCAATCAGACAAGGAAAAGAAATAAGACACATCCATATAGGTAAGAAAGAAAACTTTCACTATTTGCAGATGACATGATACTATTTATAGAAAACCCAAAAGACTCCAACAAAAAACTACTAGAACTGATAAATGAATTCAGGAAAGTCACAGGCTAGAAAAACAATATACAGAAATCCATTGCATTTCGATACACAAATAATGAAGTAGCAGAAAAGAAATTAAAACACAATCCCATTTTCAAATGCATCAAAAAAATTACCTAGGAATAAACCTTACCAAAGAGATGAAAAACCTGTTCTCTGAAAACTATAAAACATGGATGAAAGAAATTGAAGATGAAACAAATGGAGACAAACCATAAGAGACTCTTAATCATAGGAAACAAACTGAGGGTTACTGGAGGGGTGGTGGGTGGAGGGATGGGGTAACTGGGTGATAGGCATCAAGGACAGCATGTGATGTGATGAGCACCAGATGTGATATACAACTGATGAACCACTGACCTCCACCTCTAAAACTAATAATAATCTATATGTTAATTAATTGAATGTAAAAAAGAAACAAATGGAAAGCGATTCCATGCTCACAGAGTATGAGAATAAATATTGTTAATATATCCATACCACCCAAAGCAATCTACAGATTTAATGCAATCCCCATCAAAATCCCAACAGCATTTTTCATAGAACTAGAACAAACAATCCTAATATTTCTATGAACCCACAAAAGACCCTGAATAGCAAGAGCAATCTTGAAAAAAGAAGAACAAAACTGGAGGAATCATAATCCCACATTTCATGATATACTACAAAGCTGTAGTAATCAAAACACTATGGTACTGGCACAAAAACAGACATGTAGACCAATGGAACAGAACAGAGAGCCCAGAAAGAAATCCACGATATATGGTCAATTAACCTATGACAAAGGAGGGAAGAATACGCAGTGGGAAAAAGACAGTCTCTTCAGCAAATGGTGCTGGGAAAACTGGAGAGCTAGATGCAAATGAATGAAACTGAGCCACTTTCTCACACCATACACAAAAATAAGCTCAAATGGATTAAAGACCTAAATGTGAGACCTGAAACCATAAAAAGAAGAGAGCACAGGCAGTGATTTCTTGGACATTGGCTGTAACAGCAATATATCTAGATATGACTGCTGAGGCAATGGAAATTAAAATGAAACAAACTATTGGGGCTATATCCAAACAAAAATCTTCTGCAGAACAAAGGAAACAACCAATAAAACTAAAAGACTACCTACTGAATGGGAGAAGATACTTGCAAATGACATACCTGAATAAGAGTTAATATCCAAAATATATAAAAAACTTATAAAACTCAATACCCCCAAACCCCAAAAATCCAAAGAAAAAATATGCAGGAGACATGAATAGACATTTCTCCAAAGAAAACATCCAGATGGACAACAGACATAAGAAAACATGCTCAACAACACTAATCATCAGGGAAATGCAAATCAAAACCACCATGAGCTATCACCTCACACCTGTCAGAATGGTTAAAATAAAAAGCACAAGAAACAGCTTTGGTGAGGATGTAGAGAAGAAGGAACTTCTTGTGCACTGTTGGTGAGAATACATATTGGTGCAGTCACCGGAAAATAGTAGGAAGTTCCCCCAAAATTAAAAATAGAATTACCGTAGATCCAGTAAATTCACTATTGGGTCTTTACCCAAGAATATGAAAACACTAATTTAAGCAAGTGGAAGTTCCCCTCCGTACATGGCTTTTGTTATGTACATAATACAAAATAGAATCAAGGCTGAATAGCATGATTATGTGCAATACATAACTACATAACATCTGTACACATCAGCGGATCTGAGAACCAAGGCATGAAATTGAAAGCAAAACTGAATGCTTTAATATAAGTCAAAACCAGGATTGAACACTGCAATAAATCCGAAGTCCCTCCATGGACATACTTAACTATTTACAGCTAAAAACAGGCATTACAAGACCAATCTAACTATACTCATTGATATAAAAAAACACAAATTTCATACATCACATAAAGCTTCCATTAGAATGAAGTGATATTACCAGACAAGCATCAGTGAAGTATAATGCCTCTTCTAGTTGTCACTGCACAATGCTGTAGATAATGCAGCCCACGCAAACCCAACACCACCAGAGTCCTATACCCAAGTACAATTAATGTGTTAAAGAAGCCCTCTGCAAGTGGTACTGGATACCACTAAGAAATCTACTGCAGCCATGCTGGTTACGATTTTCAAGGCAGAAGGGTAGAGTTACATTAAGAATTGAAGTATTTTAAAAAGCTTTAAATATTCTTTCTTGAACCAAAACATTCAACAATAGGTACACACGAAAAATTAACTTTTCAGATATCTTTGCAATTTAAAAGTCAGATGCATTTTATTCAGCAGAGCTGCTGTATGTAAAAACCAAATGTAGTTTTAGTCTCTTCTTATAAACAAATTAATCTGAGTGCAGTCCTATGCTACACAACATTTTCAGCAATAAGAGTAATGCAGACACAGTCTGGTACAGGCCAGCAAAATAAGCTTCAAAGGTATCTCAAGACCCTGTTGGCTTCATGGTTTTACTCACGATAACCAGTTGTGACGTTTACCTGTCACAGAATGTCTTCTTTTACAGCTTGTAGAAGACCAATTAACCACACTTCCATATGGCACCAAATACCAGTTTCATGGAAAGATATGATCCTCATTATAGCTTCCCTCCTACTTCCAAACAACATGCTGCAGAAATTAACACAGTAATATTTAACTATGGTACAACTAGAATGCCAGTCCTTTTCCAGTATACCATCTAAAAAAAAAAATACAGGCATATGACACTAGCCAAAGATTATATCTTGATTATATTCCCAAAAGGCAGATACACTGAAAACATGAAGAGATTTCAAGTATTATGTTTAGTACATGGGAACTAAATTTTGTCCCTATTATCTCCATATTTCAATTTGCTGTGCAGATTTTCATACAATTTTATTCACAGGAGGACATATACATTTTATAGGGCTGTATCTATCTAATTCTGCCTGTAACAAACACCCAAACATCCTAAAATGCCAATTATAAGGCAGACAAGTGTAAGGAAAACACTGGAGAAGAGCAAACGAAAATGGCCTTGCATCTGCTCTTTTATATTTTCCCATGATATAAGAAAATAAAACAACATTTCACTCTCTTAGGGAAAAAAGGAAAAGAAGTTAAGGATTTAACCCTATAAGGTCACTAGGCACATTGAAGTTTGTGTACAATGTCTTCTGATTCTTCTAGGAACAGATAGACTAGGGTATAAGAAGTACTTTTCTGAGTACTCCAACTTAATTTTATGAGTCTATCATTGTCTCAGTACCAAAACTGGATGTGGTGGCACAAACAACTCCAAAATACTACAGGCTAATTTCACTTGTAAACCTATATGCAAAAATCCTACATAAAATTAGCATATCAAATCCAGGCTGATATTCTCATATAACATATTACAATTTAGTAGAATATATGCTAGGAACACAAATATATCCACAATGGATGCTCTATTAGTGGTATTTAACAGTTAAGATTAAAAGAGGAATTCATTATCCATCCCCACTGTGTGGGATTAGATGTTCTCTGAATTTTTCCCTTTTTCCCCACTAACGTAGGAGAATATCACTGAAGATTCAATTCTTTTTTTTTTTAAGATTTTATTTATTTGTTAGAAAAAGAGAGATGGGGGAGGGAGAGGGAGAGAGAGAGAGAGAGAGAGAGAGAGAGCAAGCTTGTACAAGCATGGGGAGCAGAGGGAGAAGCAGGCTCCCCGCTGACCAAGGAGCACAACCTTGGACTCGACCTTGGGACCTAGGGATCATGACCTGAACCGAAGGCAGACACTCAACTGACTGAGCCAACCAGGTGTCCCTGAAGATTCCATTCTTGTTCAAGTATTTCAGAAACCCTGCATGTCAACATTTCCCCAAATCTATTAGAAACATAGTGCATGTAATTAGTAATAAGTAAGACCCAGGGGAAATGCTTGGGGTGTTGCTGAGACAAAGGTAAAAGTAGTTTGACTCTCTGACTTAAGCCATTTTCCCTGTTTGACAAGTCAGTGAGTATCTAATGACAAAAAAATCTCCATGGGACACATCTATCCCCCCATAGTCCCAGTTCAATCCACAGTCTAGAATGAAGTAGAGAAACGGAAAAATGGACAAAGGGTGAAACAGAATGCTGAGGCTTGCCTAAGTCAATATTTACTATAGTTATGATATCTCAGCTCAGAAGCATGTATACATCTGATGTAGCTCTTTTATAAGACAATTTGATTTGAAAGAAGCCAACACTTACTTCAATTTCCTTAAAAATCTTCAGATAGCTGAATCAGGTATGTTTATTTTATGTCAACCATTTGTTTCATCCATTTGCTTTAACTACAGAAAGAAACTTAGAGCAATGGCTTATGGTATTTGGACTTGCAGCTTTGAGAAAACTCTTTCGCCTCAACTGCAAAATATTTATGTCCACATTAGTCTGGTACATACAATTTGACTTGGCTGTGATAGAAAATGGTTTAAGGATCAATTTCTGTACTTTTGGTAACATTTGAGCTGGGTTTTTGTTTGTTTGTTTTGGGTTTTTATTGTTTTTTTTTTCTTTCTTTTGAAAGCTGAGTAGAAAGGGGGGGTAATCAGAAGGGGAAATGAAGCATGAGAGACTATGGACTCTGAGAAACAAACTGAGGGCTTCAGAGGGGAGGGAGGTGGGGAATGGGATAGACTGGTGATGGGTAGTAAGGAGGGCACGTATTGCATGGTGCACTGGGTGTTATACGCAACTAATGAATCATCGAACTTTACATCAAACACCTGGGATGTACTGGATGGTGACTAACATAATATAATTTAAAAAATATTTTAAAAAAAGAAAAGCTGAGTAGAAGGGACTCTACAAGAGCATACTAATATCATTTTATATTTATCATAGTTCATCCCAGCCCAGTCCAGCACCCAGACAAAACTGGCATTCAGAACAAGTTGCAGTGTCACTCTCTGCGAAGATTTCTGGCATTTTTCTTCTGCTTCCCAGACCCCTTTATGTCTGATTCATTTTCACTGAAAGAAAGTTGTCACTTCATAGGTCACTAACCAAGTTAAAAGATATGGTCAAGAATAATTTTACTCCCAATCCTTTCTTAAACCCATACTTCATCCTTCTGAATATAAATTCCCTTCCCCACAAGAGAATGCTCCAGGGAGGATGCCCCTTCTCATTCTAAGTGATAACTATTGATCTACATATCCTTTGGAGCGGTTCCATTATAGTTACACTGCCAGAGTATTCATTATTCATTCACTTGATTGTTTTCCTTTTTCACTTGTTTTTGGGAGACTCTTTGTACGGCACCATACAGCAACAACCCAGTCAGCAAATACTACCAGGGAATAAAGTTTTCCAGGCTAATACATTTTAAACTAGAATTTATCCCTTTAAACAGAAAGCATTAACCATTTTGGAAACCAAAATATATATCACTCTCCTACCTTTGTAAATAGAAAGGGCTATTATTATCAAGTGCATTTATGGTACATTTAGTAATATTTAATGGCGCTTTACATCAACTACTTAAACTAATTTCTCATTTTCCAATCTTGATAATTCTACTTGTCTATTTTAGGTTCCATTAGAGATTCTACTGTCAAGGACTGTGGAAAGAGCTTTGAAGAACTGGGATGAGGTTCTGAAATTGTTATTTGTTGGTTGTACACTATTGAACATATTAGTTAACCTTTCTGAGTCTCAATTTCCTCACGTGAAAACTGGGGACAACAACCTCCTCCACACCAGATGGTTGTAAGAAGTTTAATGCTCACATACCGCATGCAAAAACACTTTCAAACTAGTTTTTCTCACAGACATCATCCTTTTTTCCTGTTTTTTTACAAAGACTGACACCACTTCTAATTGTCACAGAAAACGAAAAGTGAGAGTGTTCTTTCTTTAAAAAGTATAAACTAACTGCCTTCCTTTCAACTAAAAGATTCTTGTGTTTCTAAACACAATTTTTAAAATTGAATTCTAAAATCCTTATCTATCTCCTTGGAAGCTTTTTCTGCATTCTTCCAGAGAAGCTGCAGACAGAACATAAGGAGAATCAATTACCTTACAATCTATGGCAAGTTGTTTACTATTTCAATTGTTATTGTTATTATCTGTTATTTATTACTTTGTATTGCTCATTATTTCAATTTTTGGCTAATGAGAAAGAATGGCGTGGCCAGATATTCTTCAAAGAATGTACCTTATTTCATGAAGTAAGAGAAATCCTAATCAAAGTCTACAAATTCTATATCCTGGATATAATTTCTTCTTTTGGAAGCTTTCTTCATTGATAAATAACATGTTACAGTTGACCTTCAAATGACCTACTTTTCAACTACCTTAACTAAATGGGATCTTTGCATTTCATTGCTATTATTACCTTATCTATCAATATTGTCTTCTGATGTACTAGCCATCTCTGTTTACTTATCTTCATATAGTACAATGTTCACTTCAAGGGACTTCAAGCCAAAACAGCCATCACAACTTCAGAGAAAATATGTATAAACACTTTTAATGGTGTAGTGCTGGAGGTCAAGTAGTAGAGAGAGGACAGAGGCAAAATGAACCACAGTAGAAAACAGGGGAAAAGGTAAGTCAACGTAAACACGGTCTCTTGAGAATTCTCTAAGAACTGAAGCTGTTTGTTAGCAATCCCAAGTGGATAATGAACAGCAGCAGGGCAAGGAAGATAGTACAAGAATCTGGATACTTTAGCTTCTTCTCTTAATTGTGGTTTTCATAATATAAATCTGTCATTTACCATCAGATTTAACCCACAAATGTATAAAATGGAGTTGCTGAGTAGCTACATTTGCACCTCAGAGCTTTCCTTCATTGGTCGGACAAATGAGAGAAGAAATATTCGTCAAAATTACAGATACACCATTTCCTAACAGGACTAACTCTAAATCATTTTAAATTAATCTTGAGAAGAACTCTTCAGTTTTGTGGTCCACTTTTTTTGCTCTTAATAATAATCTATTAATGTTCTTTTTGTAGGTACTTCTCTTGTAGTCTGAGGCCATGGATCAAGGAAATTATTCTAGGGTGGCTGAGTTTGTCTTGTCGGGACTCTCTAGTTCCTGGGAACTCCAGTACTTCTTCTTTGTGTTGTTTAACTTCTTGTACATCACCACTGTGCTCGGCAACCTCCTCATTGTTCTCACTGTGATTTCTGACCCTGTCCTGCACACACCCATGTACATCAAGCTTACTAACCTTTCTGTTCTTGATGTGTTTCTAGCCACTTATGCAACCCCCAAGATGATTCATGATTTCCTTCATGAATCTAAGACCATCTCCTTTGAGGGCTACATGGCCCAGATATTCTGGCTCCACGTCTTTGCTGGTGGTGAGATGGTACTTCTTGTAGCTATGGCTTATGACAGGTATGTAGCCATACGTAAACCTCTCCAATATACAACCATCATGAACTTGTGCAGGTGTACAGGCCTGGTGGTAGGCTCTTGGGTCACTGGGATCATGCACTCCCCGGGCCAGTTAGCTTCCACTATAAACTTGCCTTTCTGTGGCCCAAACATAGTGGATAGTTATTACTGTGACCTTACCTTGGTCATTAAACTTGCCTGCACAGATACTTGTGTCCCTGAAGTGTTGATGCTTTTGGACAGTGGTCTCATGGGGGTGACTTCATTCTTACTCTTGCTGATCTCCTACACGGTTATCCTAATCACTGTACAACATCATTCCTCAGTGGGTATAGCCAAAGCCTGCAGCATTCTGACTGCTCACATCACTGTAGTGACTCTCTTTTTTGGGCCCTGTATTTTCATTTATGCCTGGCCTTTCAGCAGCTTCCCAGTGGATAAAGTCCTCTCTGTGTTCTCTACAGTTTTTACACCTATATTGAACCCCATTATCTACACACTGAGAAACAAAGAGGTGAAATCAGCAATGCATAAACTGAAGACCAGGTATGTGAGTTCCAGGCTGCTCTCCCAGCTGTCTCTCACAAGATAGCTTTGTTGAACCGAGTAGACAAGAAGAAACTTCAGGAAACATAGACTTACTTTTTTCTTGTGGATCCAACATTTTAAAAAGTTACCTTATTTGTTTGAAATAATAAATGTATGTTCTTTGTTATATATTTGAAGTAAAAAAACCTCACATGATTATGCAGTTTCTAAGATAAGAAGTTGCTTATATTTGCTACCTAAAACCAGTGACAAGATGTTTCAAAAATTATTATATAATTTAAATTTTATGAAATTAATTTCATAAAAATTTAGGTGGATATCCATATTGGATAAACAAAATAATGTTTCTTTCATGGTCTAAAATACTGCAAGTAATCTATGATTTAGTTCCAGTAGTAAAAACAATCCCATTAGTACTCCTGTTTTCACACATTTAAAATCAAAAAGTTTGTGTTATCCATCAAAAAATCCATTTAGCATGTAAAAAGTTAAAACTTTCTAAATCTACCTTTATCCTTTCTGTCTCACATAGAGAACTTAAGAAGCTTCATACATATTTTATAGCTTTATAATATCCCTTGATGTTAGTCTGGTACCACTTATTCTTTTATCATTTTATCGGTAAAAACAAGTTGATATCAAAAGATGGCACACATGAAGCTTTAGACGTTGGGCAATAAGACCACCTAAAAATAGAACAAGACTCCCACCATCCATGCTCTGCATCAGGTATTTACCGGCGCCTGAATGGTGTTTGTACACTAGTCCAAAGGGAGGGAAGGAAATGCAAAGGTAGTTACTTTGGAGCTCACTGAACATTATGATGCAGAAACACATTATGATGTTACCCCAGTGTTATGTACCATCCCAATTTCCTCCAAGATGGTCTCAGTCTAGAATGTCGGGTTCAGCTGATACAAAAAAAGGCTGCACAACATTTACTTTGTGGAGGTATGCTACTTATGCTACGCAGTCACTGTGATTGTGAACATAACTTGTCCCAAGAACCTGTCACAGTCATCTTGGAATTTTAGGTCGGGTGATTCATCAAGCCTATTCTTGTCCTGTTGCTTCCTTCTTGGTATCACCATTATGATCAAAGATTACCTGGACATCAATGACTGCTATAGATATGCCACATGCAGGGTTTTTTGTTTGTTTGTTTGTTTTTGTTTGTTTGTTTTGTTTTTTTGGTCATAATGTGAGAACTATTTTAAGTCTATAACTCCACAGTGAGAAACAGTTATTAGAGTTATCTTGTGCTCTTCCTTTAAATCAGAGATTATCCTCAGTTCTTCTTGAGGCCTTAAGCCGATTATTCTGCTCATTTTCACAATACCAAGGTTTCTTTTACAAACACCCAAATCAGGATCATCCATACCAGGTCTGCATGCTTCACGTAAAGTAGCAGGAACAACATGCATTATAAACTGAAACTTTCTGTTCAAAAAGAATAGGACAGGCTATGAGATCATTATACTAACCTGTACAAATTATTAGGTAAGCCATGAACCCATCATAGGAACTTGAATCAGATACACTGAATGCATATTCCAATGAATGTGCATTCCACTGGTTTTAGAAAAAACTTCAATCCTGGACTAGGAAGCTGGGCATGACAGTTCAGAACCCCGTCTTTCAGAGTCTGAAGTATAACTCTTACTGTGAATAAGAAAAGTACAGCTGAGATGATCAGCAGCAGGGGGCAGCTCACCAGCACAGGTGGAGGAGGCCAAGGGGATAAAGGCAGCAGGAACACTGAGCCATGTCCCCACCCAGACTATACAGCTAGGTAACAGCAGCAGAGATAGGTGGCAATTGGCCTAGGACACCTCATTTCTGCAGTAACACTGGAGTCAACTGTGGTCACCCAGGCTTTATATTATAACTATATTGATGTATTTCATACCTTATATCATAAACATTGTCTCCAATATTTAAAAGTCCTAATATATCTGATAAGATGTTAATATCCAAAATATATAAAGGACTTACACAACTCAAACACCAAAAAAAAAAAAACACAAAAAACAGAACAACAACAACAACAAAAAACAAACAATCTGAAAAATGGGCAGAGGACCTGAACAGACATTTTACTAAAGAAGACAAACAGATGGCCAACAGACACATGAAAAGATGCTCAATATCACTAATCATCAGGGAAATGAAAACAAAACCACAATGAGAAATCACCTTACATCTGTCGGAGTGACAAGCATCAAAAAGACAAGAAATGACAAGTGTTGACAAGGATGTGGTTAAAAAGAAACCTTGGTGGAAATGTAAATTAATGGACTGTGAAAACAATATGGAGGTTCCTGGAAACATAAAAATAGAAATATCATATGATCCAATAATTCTACTAGTGGGTATTTACCCAAAGACTATAAAACCAATAATTTGAAAAAGATATACGCACCCCTATGTTAATTGCAGCATTGTTTGAAATAGCCAAGATGGGGAAGCAACTAAAGTTTCCTTTGATAGATGATTGGATAAAGAAGATGTTGTATATATATAATGGAATAATGTTCAGCCATAAAAGAGATGAGATTTGGGGCACCTGGGTGGCTCAATCAGTTAGGTGTCCCACTCTTGATTTCAGTTCAAGTCATGATTTCAGGGTCGTGAGAGTGAGCCTTACATTGGGCTTGCACTGGGTGTGGAGCCTGCTCAAGATTCTCTCTCTCCCTCTCTCATTGCTCCCCCCACCCGTGTATGCTCTCTCTCAAAAAAGAAAAAAAAGAGAGAGAGAGAAAGAGAAATATGAGATTTTTTCCATTTTTGCCATTTGTGACAACATGGATGGAGCTAGAGGGTATAACGCTAAGTAAAAAAAGTTGGAGAGAGAAAAACGAACACCATACAGTTTCACTTCTATGTGAAATCTAAAAACAAATGAATAGAGAAAGAAAGAGTAGAATCAGACCTATAAATATAAAAACTGATGGTTGCCAGAGACAGGGGGTGGGGGCTTGAGCAAAGTAGTTGAAGGGGAATGAGATATAAAGGCTTCCAGTTAAGGAAAGAGTGAGTCACAGAAAGAAAAGATACAGCATAGGGAATATAGTCAATGGTATCATAATAGTGTTGCATAGTAAGCATGGTAGCTACACTTGTGAGCATAGCGTTACCTATAGAGTTGTAAAAAATACAAATAATGCATCACTGAACACTAAAAACAAATGATGTACCAAATGTTGGCTAACTGAACATAATAAATAAAAAAATACAAACAAAAAAATGTAATGGGATTCCTGTAGTATATTTTAAATAACCATTCCTTTGCTGTTGTATATTGAGGACTCCATTTTTGTTAACCATATCAACACTCCAATAAGCATGTTTTACTTATAAAAAAATTGTGTCAGAAAAAAACTGTCAATATATGTTGCACAAAATCATAGTGTGGCTCAGTTTGGATTGCATAATTAGAGGAAACTATTCGTGAATTTTGATTTCATATATTATTCAGTTTCTTCACTTCTAGAATATGGGAATCTCTTGAGGTCTGATTTTCTTTTACAGAAAAACATTTAGGGGTGCCTGGGTGGCACAGTCGTTAAGCGTCTGCCTTTGGCTCAGGGCGTGATCCCGGCATTCTTGGATCGAGCCCCACTTCAGGCCCCTCTGCTAGGAGCCTGCTTCTTCCTCTCCCACTCCCCCTGCTTGTGTTCCCTCTCTCGCTGGCTGTCTCTGTCAAATAAATAAATAAATAAAATCTTTAAAAAAAAGGAAAAATATTTAATTTTCCATGGATGTACTTTTATAATATAGTATGCTCTTTATTACATTATTTATGCGTTCTGAGAAGTAAACTGAACAGGATGAAAAAGTAAAGATTTAAATATAATGGAAAAGCTATTAATTGTTCATATTGTATTTTACATTTAACTTGAAAATATAATCAATGGATTCTGTGTCTCAAACACAAGTTAGGACCATGATTTATACAGCAAATGCCTAAAGGAGCACTCAGATTATGGGAGTATATTTTCCTTATCAACTTTCTTCAAATAAATGGAAGATTTTAATTCAAATTATACATGTTAAATACCTACTTAGTTACTTTAGAGCATTGACAATGATAAGTTTTAAATTAATCACACTTCTCTTATAGAAGAACCAGTCTTAGTTTCCTAGAATAAAATTTAAAATTTACAATTACTGATTACATCATGACACATCTGGGCAGGTGTTTAAGACTTCTTTTGTCTTTCTTTATGCCACCATAAGTTGATGTTTCTTTCATATAAAAGATTTTTTTTCAGCATCTCCATAACATTCCCTGTCTTGTGCATTTTGAAGTGCAAGTGTCCTATGGTGTTCCAACTAAGATGAAAAAATCAGCGCAATGTACTACAACATCCTTACTTGTTACAAAACAAAAAAACACAAATGATATTCTTAAATTCATCTTTTCTCTTTCATATCTTCAAGGTTTTGACTATTTCCCTCTCTCTTTTGTGTAATCAATTTTACTTTCCTTTTTGGTGTTTTTTTTTTTAACTTTTACAGTTAATTTTTTTAAATAAAAAGAAACAGGAAAAAAAAAACAAAATTCTTTTGTCCTCAATTCTTCTTCTAGCTCTTGATCCATTTCTCATAATCCTTGTTCATAAGATATTTATGGGGAAACCTCTGAACACTTGTTCATACTGTCACCAATAGTTTTCTTTTTCTTTCTTGTGCCCACTCCAGTAAGGCTTTTATCTCCATAATCTACTCATATTGCTTCTTTCAAGGTTACTAGTGACCTCTCTACTGCTCAATCCAGAGATCATTTCCCAATCCTCATCCCACATTTGATCTATCAGTTGTACAATTTTTGATAACAGCTGATCACACTCTCCCTCCCGAAACCCTCTTCATTTGGCTTTTAGAACAAGATTCTCTTCTGGCTTCCTTTATATATTTTTGGAGGTGCGTTCTGAATCTCTTTTGGGGTTCTTCCTCCTTTCTCTGACCTCTTAGATTACCCCAGGGCTCATTCCTTGAGACTTTACCATCTGTCTTTCTCCACTCGTGATCTCAATTAACCTCAAGTCTTTAAAAACTACATGGTGATGAGACATAGCTTTGCATTTTTAACTGGACCTCTCTTTCAATTTCCAGACTTCAATATCCAGCCTCACTTGGACATCTATCACCTGTCTCAAATTTAACATGTCTAAAACTGAATTCCTGATAATCTCTCAAACACCTGTTCCTCCAGGTTCATGGAGAAATCCATCTCAGTAAATGGAACCTTCATCTTTCCAATTGATCAGTCCAAAGGCTTTGGAATTATCCTCCCACACTGTCTCTTACCTCTCTTGTTATAGGTCAGCAAATTTTACAGAGTATATTTTCAAAATATTCTCAGAAGCTGACTACTTCTTGCAACCTCTAACCTCTGCTGCTACCACCTGATCCAAGTCATGATCATTTGCTTGGATTATTACAAGCACTCATTCCTAGTAAGTTTCTATGCTTCCACACTTTTCAGTCTATTCTAATATGGCAGTTAAAGTAATCCTAATACAATTTGTCATATCATGTCACTTCTCTCCTCAGGACCTTCCAAAGGCTTCATTTCACACACACTGAAACTGAAGTTGTTACAATGACCTGTAAGCCCCAATATTTCTGGTCCTTCTTATCTCTCTGATCTTAAACATTTCTCATCTTTGTTCACCCTGCTTTAGTCAACATGGACTTGTTGATGTTTCTAGAAAATTCCAGGCACCTATATCAGGCTTCTTTGTATTTGATATCCCCCCCTCCTGGAAGACACTCTGTTCCTTTTGATATCTGTATGCCTTACTTCTTCACTTCCTTCAGGTCTTTATTCTTAAACTAATGTCCGTGAAGGCTTCTCTGACAACTACATCTACAGCCACAACACCTTCAATGATATTTATCACTCTTCCCTGCTTTATATTTTGCTCCATAGCACCTATTACTATCTAACATGTTATACTGTGGACTTATTTTGTTCACCGTCTGCTTCTCCCAACCACCTGATAAAAGTTTCACTGGGAGCAGGGGTTTTGTTTCATTCACTGTATCCATTAAGATTGGAAAATTTCCTGGTACATGGTAGGCATGCAATAAATACTGTTGAATAAATAGGTTTTACTCTGTTTAAGGCCCCAAAATACTCTCTGCATAAACATAGTGGAGGTAAAAGTCACTCACATTCCACATCTGCTATTTATTCTTTTATTTCTCAAATCCACCGAAATGTTCTAAGCAAAAATGCTCACCTATATAGTAATATATGAGCAGCTCCTAATGAGTGTCAACAAAGTCTACCAAATATACCTACTGTAATGGGCACGTTTTTTCCTGATACTGATGCTGGCTGAACAAATTTGTCCACTGTGCTTGAAAGGGTTGGACTTTCAGTTGCGAGACATAGTTTTTAGCATCGGTTTATTCCAAAGTTCAACCTGCTTGAATTCCATTTCCACATGTGCAGAAGGCACCTACTTAAATCAATTTAGATTAAGATTTGGAGCCTCCACTCCCCTTTAGGAATATGTGGGGGCAATTGCACAATACTGCCAGGGTTCCATGGATCAAAGTTTGAAATGCCCTGGACTAGAAATCCCTCTGGCTGTTCCAGGTTTTTTATACTCTCATTTCTCTCCCTCTTAGTAACTTGCATGTAGACAATGAAGTCTGAATATCCAATCCCGGAAATTTTTATTCCCTTTATCCTTCTTTGTTGATACCCATTCTTGACTTCAGTAGCCATACAAGAAACTCGTGCAGTAGCTTCCAACTGCAACTACTCCCCTCCAGTGTTTTCTACACTCTACTTAGTTCCCCAACCACTGCCAGATACATATTGCTAAAACATATTCCCCTGGCACTGAAATGGTGAGTAGCATTGCATTTTCCAACAAATTAATTACAGAATCCTAAGACCTGTATTTAAGGTCCTCTAATATATGGTCCAATAAAACTCTGACATATGCTATAGTCTAGCCTAGTTAGAGCACTTGTTCTTTGATTGCTTCTAATTTTCTTTATTCATGCCTTTGTTTATGTTAGTCTGTACCGTGTAATCTTCCATCACTCTCTCTGCTTTTCACAACATTATTTCTCACTTAAGGTCCTTTACAAACACATATTTTTGTTTTCTTCTGTCTCATTTTTATTTTCCTCATACTTCTCTTCCACCCTCCTTCTTCCTTTTCACTTCTTCCTTTCCTGATCTTTCCAACAAAATATAATCTCTCCCAATGTTCCACACATCATAATTTTTATATATGCATTATATGGATAGATTGATAATACATATATGTATATACATATATTTATAATATATACGGTCTTCTATTTGAATTTCATGTTCATTGTTTATTTTCTTCAATTGCCCTTAAAATTGCAAACAATTTACTGATAAGCAGTTTGTCTTACGCATTTTTGAATTATTTGTGTTTCTGCACATAGTAGATACTCAATTTTTAAAAAGATTTATTAATTCAAGAGAGAGAAACTGAGCAAGCATGTATGATTGCATGAGTTGGAAGAGGGGCAGAGAGAGAGGGAATCCTCAAGCAGACTCCCCACAGAGCAAGGAGCCCAAAGTGGGGCTGATCCCATGATCCATGACATCATAACCTGAGCCGAGGAGTCAGATGCCCAACTGACTGAGCCACCCAGGAGTCCCATAGATACTCATTTTCTTTCTTTCTTTTTTTTTTCTTTTTTTCTTTTCTTTCTTTCTTCCTTTTTCTTCCTTCCTTCCTTCCTTTCTTTCTTTCTTTCTTTCTTTCTTTCTTTCTTCTTTTCAAATTCTGAATTAAATTTAATTGGAGAATACAGACAAAAACAAGACATATTTGTTTGGCCTAAATGATTTATAGTTCTGCAATATCACAGTCTTTTGCTATACCTATCTTTACAGTAATTAGAATGTGGCTTATGGATGCCTGGGTGGCTCAGCCAGTTAAATGTCTGCCTTCAGCTCAGGTCATGATCCCGGGGTCCTGGGATCGAGCCCCACATTGGGCTCCCTGCTCAACAGGAAGCCTGCTTCTCCCTCTCCCACTCCCCCTGCTTGTGTTCCCTCTCTTGCTGTCTCTCTCTCTGTCAAATAAATAAATAAAATCTTAAAAAAAAGAACGTGGCTGAAAACAATAGGTGTTTCACAAAAATGTTAATAGTAGTGATTGGAACAGAACTGAACTTGCAGAGAGAATGAGTTACTTTATAAAAATAGTCCAATTAAAACGCTCAGAAATCCTGCCTGTGGATAAATTTTCATAGAAAATGAATTCTACACCAGTTATACTAAGGTCTTAAAGTAACTAATGTATAGATATATTGGGAACATGATTTTCAGTAATGTGAATCCCTAGACAGACATATTTACTAGTCTCTAATATGAAAAGGCTTGTTAGCAATGGCCCCAGTGGGACAAAATTACACATCAAGGAGAAATACATTTTCACCTTTACTTCCTTTTAAATAAAATGTATAAAGCACAAGGAGTATTGCAAGCCATATGAAAAGAACCTATTTCATCATGATACCTCAGGTTATTCTTGTGGAACTTCTGAAATAAAAACAGTGGACAAATTCCAACCTCTCTTAGTGAGTCTGTAAGGTGACTAAGGAATGAGACATGTAAGTTTTAATACTTCTGCCACTTCAACTAGGTCTCTGCAAATGAACTATTTAATATAATTTTCTAGTTATACTGAAATGAGACTGACTTTGTGTCTCCATGTTTGAGCTCCCTCTGAATGTTCTGAGTGAGTTCACTTTTCTGTATGGATTTCAACTTCAGACCCTCTTCAGCAGACTCAGCCACTGTCATCTCTAAGCTCACTTCCAGTTATATGGCACAGAACGTAGTGACACAGTTAATGGTCAATATGTTTGCTTAAATTCTATTGCTTCTTTATACACATAGGCACATATATATTTTTTAGTTGTTGCACTGATTTCCATGCATATAGTTATGCCAACATACTATTATTAGAGTGCTTAGCATACAATTTTTACGGTGAAAATGTTGGCTTTGTCACTTGCTTGCTGCATTATTTGACTTGAGCTTTGGTAATGTAAGGATAGAGCTATACTTGAAGGGTTACTGTGTGCATTCTAGATTTTATATATACATAAAACATACATACTTTTTTGCTGAAGATTGTGTCCATGTATATAATCTGGTAGAATATATACTTAACATTTCTGTATCTATCTATCTGTATTTTTATCTACTTTCTTATAGACTTCTTAGCACATCATGAGTACACAAGAAATAGAAGCTAATTATCTCATCCAAAAATTACAGGAGTACATGTAACAATCCAATTATGCTCTGTATTTAATAGCTTCTAGATTTTTACGGACTTAGTGTTTGGGAAATGACTGAATCAAGCATATACATACATGCACACACATATGTGTAAACACACACACAGAGAAAACATTTTAAGTAACTGGATGAAATCAAAAAAGTTTTCCAAGTAGAAAAATTAGTGAAATTTTAAAAATGATTATATTTTGTTATTTCAGTTATTTTAATGGCATCTTTGGTTATTCTAATTAAAAATTTTTGATGAACAACTTATAAACACTGTGTGTGCACTGTGCCATTCTTAGTTTAGAGTCAACTAACTACAGAGATTATTCTGGGCTCTATTCTTTCAGAGATCCTATGGAATTTATAAAAAGGCTTCAGTGACTAGGCTGGTGGAGTAAAGTATCCATGATTTAGTGCTCAAAAAGAATCACCTACACACATAGAAATCTCAATCCAACTCATTTGCATTAAGAAAAGTTTGAAAGCCCATCTTCTCTATTGCATTTGCCTTTTAGCTTGCCTCTTATGAAACTTTTTTCCCTTCAAGGATTTTTAATAGTTTCTTTTACCTTTAATTTACCTAATAAACTTTGGGGCAGAAGGGTACACACATAATGTTTTTCCATAAGATTCCTATTAAGTTTATAGGGTACAGAGTTTACAGAATTCCTCAAAATTAAATAGTCAAGGCAGATATTTGAAATTAAGATTTGGTCTGGTTGGGGCGCCTGGGTGGCTCAGTCATTAAGCGTCTGCCTTTGGCTCAGGGCATGATTCCAGAGTCCTGGGATCAAGCCCCGCATAGGATTCCCTGCTCCACTGGGAGCCTGCTTCTTCCTCTCTCACTTCCCCTGCTTGTGCTCCTTCTCTCGCTGGCTGTCTCTCTCTCTCTGTCAAATAAATAAATAAAATATTAAAAAAAAAAGATTTGGTCTGGTTGTTAGTTCTACAGCCTAAGCACTGTGGGTCTTTCTTACAAATTATAGGACTGAGGGATCCAGGAAGTCTATTTATATGAAAATGTTCTTGTGTTCCTTATCATTTATGAAACTCACCAAAATTAATAACTTACGATAGTTTTTTGGTGTTGAAAGCTCTCCATTTAAAATGGATTCTTAAGTAAACAGTTCTAGCCCCAGCTCCAGAGATTTTCAATATCTCTATTTTTGCACTTATTTTCATACTATTTAACTACAAAATAGGAAGAATATGCTCGTGATATTAAGACAATGAATCAAATGGAGAGTTTTATCTTAGATCTTGGAAGCCCCATCAATGGTCAGCAAATTAGCAGAAATTGAGAATGAAAGAGAAGCAGTCTGAAAATGTTCTCCCTCCTTTTGTTTCCTTTTCCACCTTCCCTTCTTCCTTTTCTCTCTCATTCTGTCTCTTCTTTCATCCAAGTCATGGTTTCAAGATGACAGAAAGTAGGTTAGACTTTTAAAAGGATTTTTCATGTCTTGATGTCCATAATATCCAATCAATTGCTTATACTCAAATACTGCTGTGGCTTAGTTTGTCTATAACCAAGGACAGAATGATAATGTAACAATTTATATTTAATCAGCCATTATTCTTCCAGCTAAAACTGTAATGTGTTCATTCACTCATGCATATAATTATTCACATAATCGTTTTTTAATGTTTACTAATTTGGGAACAATTTTTGTTGCCTTTTATAAACAGGCCCGTTGTGAAACACAGACAGGTTTAACTGTGATGAGGAAAAAAGGCTTGATTCATTTTCTTGTGGCGTTTACAATCAAATTCAATCACTTGAGAGGTTGAAATTCCAGCTTCCTTATCTTAAAATAAATACCAGCTAAATGAGGAGTAAAACAACTTTTTATTAAGATAATTTTTATTTTCAGTTGGTTGGTATTTGGTCCTCCCTGCGTAATAAATAAAGATGTCTGAGAGTGTCCTGTGATCAGCAGACTCTCAGGGATTTTAATTATTCTGTGGAAAGTCTTGTAGTAAGGCTTGGCTTATTTTAAGAGATTAAAGTTAGGGGTAATGTATTTCCAATTACAAGGAACTTGCAAAAGAGATTAGCTTATTGAAAGGCTCCTTAGCCTGGTACGAAGGCCAGCTAGATGAGACAGAAATTTTAAGGAATTCAGAGGCATGCTGAGAACCCCACCCTTACTTTCCTTTAACCCTTCAGTGATAGTTGTAACTTCTGTGACAGAATTTAATCTTCTTTAGTATAAGGCTCTGGTTTCCACAGAAATGCCATCCTTCACAGCCACCCTACCCCACACTGGCACTCCCCTCTGTCCAATAATAGGCGGCATCTGAAGATGAGACCTTTCAAATTTTAACTCCTAATTACTCACTTAATATACTTCTGCCATAGCCATTAATGTTTAAATTTTTTGTTTAAATACTGAATTAAATAATTAATATGCCTTTTGATAAATTTTAAAAAACAATATAATTCATTATATAAAAACTTTTTAAGCAAGACACAAGGGCAAAACCATTTGGGAAAAAATTATAGATCTTAGTATGTTCATAAATTTAACTAATTTTATTGAAAATATAACAAATACAAATAAAAAGAGTGAACTAAAATATTTGTGGAATATTTGTAAAAAATGGCAATACCTTAACACATAAAGTATATTTATATGTACATATTAAGAAGATGAAGAGTTCAATAGTAAAATGGGCAAAACCCTGGGTAGGGAATTAAGGAGTAAAAAAGTAGAAATGACCAACTCATGAATAAGTGTCAATTTCACTAATAATCATTAAATGCATTGAAATATCAGTAAGATACATTTTCCTGTGGCAAATAAATAAAAATAAAAGGTGTAATACACCATCTTGTCAATAAAGGGTGAAGTGAAGAACAGGCATTCTCATAGCACATTTTAGTGATATTAAGTTTTGGTATAGTAAGTCAAAATTTCTGAGTTCCAAAATTATAATGATGTCCTGAACAGTTATGCATAATCACAAAGTTTTAGCTAAATAAAAAGCAAGATTATTATATGTTAATAACAGGGAAAACTGAAAACTTCCTCAAAATAAAAATACAAGTACATTAAAAAACTGGTATAAAAGTACTGTATTGACATGGGAAGTATTTATTATTAGTGGTAGGTTATAAAATGATATGCACTGTATATATAGGGATTTATATTTATATTAACAGTATCTCTGTGTGTTCCCATTAAAGATATCTTATTTCATCTTGTTACTTATTTTTCTAAATTTAAAAATAGAAATTTGTCAATTAAAAAGAACTTTGCTGTTTTTACAGATTAAAAAGATTATACGTTTACTGCAGAAAAGAAAAACTCAGCAAATACATAAGTGGATAAGGAATAAAATTACTATATTCTCTCATCCAGAGATAACCAATACTTTACAGTAGGTCTTTAAAAGCTTCTCTAGGTATATGACAGTAATAAGAGATCTCCATACAGTTGGTTTTGCAAATGTGTTTCAGACCTGATAGTATTCTTCCTTAATTCCAGATAAAGAAAGAGAAGTTTGGACACTTAAGAATATTATTTTGTCTACTACAGGTTTCACTAGGTGTCTGCACAAAGGAACATGACGACCTTGTATTCTTAAGATGGAGTTAAAAAAAAAAAGGAGTAGTCAAAAGGAGAGAGACCACTGAGTTGGTAAACAAAAGTGTAGAGACAGAGGAACTACAGACAGATTTTTCACCATCTTGAACATTTTGCCCAAGGTGAGAAAGCCTCTTCCTGCCCTGCAAAGGCCTCTCAGCTTCTCTTCCAGAGATGGGAGTGCCACATGTAATAAGTTAACTGTGTACCTTTCACAAGACAGGCTTTTAAGAAATTTCACTCCAATCATGGAACATGGCATCAAAAACTGGGGATGTACTGTATGGTGACTAATATAACAAAACAAAAATTATTAAAAAAAAAAAAAAGAACCGGGAATGACTCTACCTAGATTTGCTGAAGGTCAAATGAATTTGCATTAAAATGGAAAAAAAA
Organism: Ursus maritimus; assembly: GCF_017311325.1. Lineage (NCBI taxonomy): Eukaryota > Metazoa > Chordata > Mammalia > Carnivora > Ursidae > Ursus > Ursus maritimus. The sequence goes on along the minus strand of NW_024426897.1, from coordinate 53,577 downwards.
AGAAATTTTATTCCAGAGAAGCAGTCACCTACTTTTCTTAATTACTAGAATCTAAAGTAGGGTGTATGTACCCAAGTAAGTAAGCTGCTTGAGTTTGAGAAAAAATATTTAGAGTTCTCTACATTTCTGAAATATCATTCTTTCTTAAATTTGTTATATTTTATAATGTACATAATATATTAGTGTAGTGATGTGTGCATATAATTTACAGGTAAATAAATACACGTGGTCATAACTATTGCTTTTAGAGGAGTAGAGTGAAAAACACAGGGACATCAACCTTTCTAAGGTAAGAGTTCTTATGTTGTGGTATTCAGATATTCTTTATTATGCATCCTACTTAATTTCTTCAGAATTTTCTTTAATAAATTAATTTTCATCATTTCAACTGCATAAACTACCATGGTAGAGCTATTTCTCAAAGAAAAGAATCAGAGACTTTTTTTAAAGACTTTTTTGGGAGAGAAAGAGAGAGGGAGAGGGAGAGGGTGAGAGTGGGTGCATGTGACTATGAGTGGAGATAGAGGCAGAGGGCAACAGAGATCTCAAGCAGACTCACCTGAGCTCCTGCTGAGGGCAGAACCTGACTCAGGGCTTGATCCCCACAAACCCTGAGATTGATCTGAGCTGAAATCAAAAGCCAGTTGCTTAACCGACTGAGCCACCCAGGTGCCCCAAGAATCAGAGCCTCTTAAAAAGAACTTTTTTTGAGTTTCCTACAACTACACAGGCATAATTAGTTTATAGAAGAAAATAAAAGCAGTTCTACTCTAGCTGATGTGAAACCAAAATTTTTGTATTTTGTATATTTGGATCAACAAGTATTATTGAACACCATCTATGAGTAATGTACTCTAGAAAAAAAGTCAAAGAGTGAATAAAATATAGTTTCCTTCAAAATCATAAAATGTGTTTATATAAACTGATAAAGAAGATATAGATTGATAGTATCAGCAAATATGGTATCCTTTTTCGAATTTGATGCTGACTGAGGATCACATTTTAAATTCACAGAAATTCAGAGTCAGTGGGTAGAAAAGAGCCATTATGCATTTACAAAGAATCTAAATTAGGAACTCTCTAATTAAAAAGATAAAAACATGATATTAATTATTAACTCACATAGTAACACACTTACATGTAAATAGACACCATTAGCATGCTTGAAGTAACTGTTCTCTTAAGTAGGATGATTACATACTTTAATAATTTATGCAGTATATTAGTTTATACCTGCAAATATTTTCATCATTGAGGGAACAAAGGCATAGTACCTAACATCTATTGAACATCTCTTATGGGCCAGGAACTATCCTAAGTAGTTCATCTATTTTAACTCTCTTCATTCTTACAATAATTTTTTTGAGGCATATACTACTATTTCTCCTAATTCACAGAGGCAAAAACTGAAGCACAGAGAGTTTAATTAACTTCCCCAAGGTCACATCACTAGGAATCATAAGAAATAGCATTTGAAACCTGTCAGTACGACTAGACCTTAAGTTTCTTATTTACCGGGTATTTTACTTATTGATTTATTTATTTAGTATGTACATATTTGTTTTTTCAAAAACACAAACAAGAGGAAGAAACCAGAAGTAAGTGAAATTGATTACCTATAGGGAGTGATTTAAAATGAGATGGAAGCTATGGAAGGGAGATGACGCTATTATTGGCATGCCCTTAGTCATGGAAGTGATGTGTAAACTCGTGTTTTAAAATGTGACTATCATGCTGGGATTCAGAGATGAAAGCCAAGGTTATAGAGTCATTACAAAACAAATGATTGCGTAGAACATTTATCTGTTTGCTTACGAGGATCTAAATACATAAGTATGCTGAATGGAATTTGATACCCCAGGCTTAGCTCTGCTCATTCATGGTCACGAGGATAATGTTTTCTCCATTTCACTTGACAGGAACATTTCTGATCCCTTCTCACAAGTTTGAAATCATGGACCAAGGAAATAAATCAGAAGTGACTGAATTTATACTGCATGGTCTTTCAGGTTCTCGAGAGCTACAACTTTTCTATTTTGCATTTTATACACTTTTCTATTTATCCGTTGTGCTGGGGAACCTCCTCATTGTGCTCACTGTTATCTCTGAACCTGCACTACACACACCCATGTACTTCCTACTCAGTAACCTCTCCTTCATTGATGTGTCTATCCACCTCTGCCACCCCCAAAATGATTCTTGATTTCCTTATGGAGCACAAGACCATCTCTTTTGATGGCTGTATGACCCAGATATTCTTTCTGCATGTCTTTGCTGGTGGTGAAATGATGCTTCTTGTGGCTATGGCTTACGACAGATATGTCGCCATATGTCGACCCCTGTCTATGCATCCATCATGAGTCTGTGCAAGTGCACAAGCCTTGTGGTGGGCTCCTGGCTCATCAGGGTTTTGCACTCACTAAGTCAGTTGGTCTTCACAGTAAACCTTCCATTCTGTGGTCCCAATAAAGTGGACAGTTACTACTGCGACCTTCCCCTGGTTATCAAACTTGCCTGCACCAATACCTTTACTCTTGAGGTACTGATGCTTTCAGACAGCAGTCTAATGGCCACGAGCTCCTTTGTGCTCTTGCTGGTCTCCTACACGCTCATCCTGGTTACCGGGCGACGGCGTTCTTCCGCAGGCATGGCCAAGGCAAGGGCCACCCTGAGTGCCCATATCACTGTGGTGACCCTCTTCTTTGGGTCCTGCATCTTCATTTATGCCTGGCCTTTTAGCAGTCTCCCAGTGGATACGGTTCTCTCCATATTTTATACTGTTTTCACCCCTCTTTTAAACCCCATGATCTACACCTTAAGAAATAAGGAGGTAATATCAGCAATGCAAAAGCTAAGGAGTCGACAAGTGCGTTTCTGAAAGTCTCCCAGGTATTCCTTGTGATAAGTAACACCTATAATAAAAGCCAGGTTAGTGTACCTTACTCTGTCAACTACTGGTCTGTCTGAAATATCATAGCACCCATTTTCTTCCTCTTTCTAGCATTCTCTAACAGTAAGCAAACTATCTTAGATAACAGAATTGGACTTCCTATTTTTTGCTTATGAAACAATTCTTATTTTAGACTAAAATTATTTATATTAAGCTTTCTCTTTTACTATAAAATGTGTCTATCAAATCCATGCTTCTTTCAATCAACTTAATATGAAAATGTACAAAATACTAAAGTAATGTAAAATATTTAAATCATATTTTAATGTTTCAGGATAGTGATTGATTTGCAGTTATTCTCTGGTCACCATCTTATCTGGTATCACAAATTAGAGGTAGGGATTATCATAAATTTTACCATTTCTGGTTATATACCTTATTCTGTCTCTGTCTCTCTCTCTCTGTAAATGTATACAAACACCCACACTTATATTCTTTGCTATTCAAACTATTTCTATTTGAACTAAGAAACTAAATAGATTGGGATTTTTTTTTTTTTTGCATATAGGGATAGTATTTTTTGCAATCTGAGCTCTCACAACAAATTATCCAAACATAGGCACCAAAGAGCAAACAGACTATATTGCGGAACTCATTATCCAAACTCAGAAACCAAGTACCATTCATACATTTACATTAACCATGCTGCAAACACTAAAACTTGAGCTGACAGTGTTTCTTTACATCAGTGTATTAAAGCTTAGAATTGACATTCAAAGTTCAATGACTACAATGCAAAAATGGATACTGCTCCCCGTATAAGTAGACCGTTTTCATCAACAGTGCTAAATATATGGTTTTGTTCTCTATATGCTCACCTATCTCTATGTAATTCATGCTCTCTAATCCATACCAACAAACAAAACATAATTCAGAATACATTTTTTCGAAGCTCTCTAAAAATGAGAATTCTTTTGACTTTTTAAAGGAAGACTACATTTTCACACTTACTTAATATTTAATTTTTACAGTCTAACCCCTCTGTCACCAATTAGAAGACTGAAAGTCATGCATCGTACAAGTTAAGTGAGTCGAGCACAATCATAATCAGCAAATCAGTTGAGCATAATCAAATCAGCATGTATCAGGAAATGATACAAAAACCCTTCAATTTCTAACTTCTAATACTTGAATGAAAAGCCATTCCCCAAAGGCAAAATATGGTTTTGTGTGTAGAAGAAACGGTAGTGTGGAATAGGATTTAGTACCAAGTATGTTTTAAACAAGTTTTCACTCATTTTTCCCTTCATGACTTTACCACTCCACAAGTCTTTGTTGATTCCATTGAGAAACACAGAATTAAAAAAATAAACTAATATAGGACAGTGTCATATGATGGTGATGATGATGATAATGAGAAAGCCAAACATACTTAATGATCATAATGTAACATATAAATTGTACCATTATACCATCTCATTTGATTCTCACAAAATATCTGTACAGTAGAAAAATAAGATCATACCTCTACTACTGGCAATATTGAAATTTAGATAATTCTGAAACTCCTACAAAAATACTTATGAATTCTACTTTTTTAAATATTTTTTATTATATTATGTTAGTCACCATACAGTACATCCCTGGTTTTTGACATAAAGTTCGATGATTCATTAGCTGCATATAACACCCAGTGGACCATGCAATATGTGCCCTCCTTACTACCTACCCATCGCCAGCCTATCCCATTCCCCCACCTCTCTCCCCTCCAAAGCCCTCAGTTTGTTTCTCAGAGTCCATAATCTCTCATGCTTCACTCCCCCTTCTGATTACCCCCTCTTTCTTTATCCCTTTCTTCTCCTACCTATCTTCCTACTTCTTATGTTCCATAGATGACAGAAACCATATGATAATTGTGTTTCACTGCTTGACTTATTTCACTTAGCATTATCTCCTCCAGTGCCATCCATGTTGCAGCAAATGTTGAGAAATCGTTTTTTGATGGCTGAATAATATTCCATTGTATATATGGACCACATCTTCTTAATCCAGTCATCTGTTGAAGGGCATCTCAGCTCCTTCCATGGTTTAGCTATTGTGGACAGAGCTGCCATGAACATTGGGGTGTATATGGCCCTTCTCTTCACTACGTATGTATCTAAATACCCAGTAGTGAATGGCTGGGTCATAGGGTAGCTCAATTTTTAACTTTTAAAGGACATCCACACTGTTTTCCAGAGTGGCTGTACCAACTTTGACATTCCCACCATTACAATGTAGGAGGGACCCCCCTTTCTCCAACATCCTCCCAACAATTGTTGCTTGCCTTTCATAATTTTTGCATTCTAACTGGTGTAAGGGGCATCTTAGTGTGGCTTTTGATTTGAATTTCCTGATGGCTGATGATTTTGAACATTTTTTCATGTGTCTGTTGCCATTTGTATGTCTTCATGTGGAAAAGTATCTGTTCATATATCTTCGCCATTTTTTGATTTCATTTCGTTTCCAGTGATATTGAGTTTATGAAGTTCTTTTAGATCTTGGATACCAGTCTTTTATCTAGTGTACATTTGCAAATATCTTCTCTCTAACTCCGGGGCTGCCTCTAGTTTTCTGACTGTCTTCTTGGCTGCAGCAGAAGCTTTTTAGTTCTTATGAAGTCCCAGCACATTCATTTTATCTTTTGCTTCTCTTGCCTTTGGAGATGTGCTATGGGAAAATGATTGCTGTGGCTGAGGTCATAGAGGTTGCTGCCATGCTCTCCTCTAGGACTTTGGGCTAGGATTCCTGTCTCAAATCAAGCTTCTTCATCCATTTAGATTTATCTTTAGTGTGGTGGAGAAAGTGGCTCACAGTTTCGCTTCTTTGCATTATCAGCTGTCCAATTTTCCGCAGCTACATTTATTGAAGAGATCATGTCTTTTTCCCACCGGATGTTTTCCTGCTTTGTCGAAAAATTAGTAGCCAAGAGCCGAGGTCCATTTCTGTTTCTCTTTTATGTTCCATTGGTCTATGTGTCTGCTTTTGTTCCAGTACCATGCTGTCTTTGGTGATCAGCAGCTTTGTAGTACAGCTTGAATCTGAGCATTGTGATGCCCCCAGCTTTTCATTTCCTTTTAATAATTCCTTATGATCTAGAGGCCTTTTCTGGTTCCACAAAATTAAGGGCTATTTGTTTCCAGTTCTTTGAAAAATATTGGTATTTTATCGGGATGCATTGGAGCTGTAGATTGGTTGGTTAGCATGGACATTTTTAAATGTTAATTTTCATCCATGAGCATGGAATATTTTGCCATCTTTTTGTGTCTTCTTCAATGTCTTTCAAGAGTGATTTGTAGTTTCTAGAATATAGATCCTTTACATCTCTGGTTAAGTTAATTCCGAGATAACGTATGATTTTTGGTGCTATTGTAAATGGGATGGATTCCCTAATATCTCTTTCTTCTGTCTCATTATTCGTAGAAATGCAACTGATTTCTGAGCGTTGATTTTGTATCCCGCCACATTACTGAATTATGAACTGAACTCTATAACTTGGGAGTGGATTCTTTTGGGTTTTCCATATAGAGTATCATGTCATCTGTGCAGAGAGACAGTTTGACTTCTTCTTTGCCGATTTGGAAACCTTTTATCCCTTTTTGTTTTCTGATTGTTATTGCAAGGACTTCTAGTACTATGTTGAATAATGGAGAGAGTGGGCATCCTTGTCGTGTTCCTGATCTTAAGGGAAAGGCTTCCAGCTTTTCCCCATTGAGAATGATCTTTGCTGTAGGCTTTTCATAGATGGTTTTTATGAGATTGAGGAATGTGCCCTCTATCCCTACACTCTGAAGGGTTTTAATCAGGAAAGGATACTGTATTTTGTCAAATGCTTTTTCTGCATCTATTGAGAGGATCATATGATTCTTGGCTTTTTCTTGTTGATATGATCTATCACACTGATAGATTTGTGAATGTTGAACCACCTTTGCATCCCAGGGATGAATCCCACTTTGTCATGGTGGATAATCCTTTTAATGTACTGTTGGATTCTGTTAGCCAGGATCTTGCTTATGAATTCTAGACATATTCTTTAAAATAAATAAATGAACTCATGGCATCTAAAACAGATGCTCTGAGAGAGGGAAACTGATGGAAACTGACTGCAGTTCATGAAAATGATGGGCAGTACGCTTGGCCATTAGGGGAAACTTCTGTCTTGCAAGAGCATTAGGCAGAATTGAATTTTTTTTTTGATCTGGACTCTCAAAATGTATACAGAAGGGGGTACTATGAAGTACAAGGAAAAGACCAAACTACCCTTGCTGGTCTAGCCTATGGATAGAAAAATTGCTTCCTCTTGGAAATTATAACCATGGGATTGCTCACATATGAGTTTGGAGTCTGTATTTATACTCTCTGCACAATCAGAAGAGTTTTAACCTGAAAAATCAACATTAGCTATTGGGAACCCAGAGGGTCATTGAAATTCGGGGGTCATTTGGAGAACCAAATTTCAGGTGACCTTGACTGAATTGAGTCAAATTCACCAACACAAGAGGACCTATGTACATTGAACAGCAGTCAATTGAGCAAACAGCAGACTAACTTCCCACTCTCCTCTCAAATCAGTAATAAATCTATTGGATACACATTATAAAGCAAATATATTCAACATGACTAATGATACAAAACAAATATAAAAGGAGAAAATATTGCTATCATAAAAGAAAAGCCAGTGACTTCTGTTCCTCGGAAAAGGAGTAGAAACAATTTTCCATATTCCTCCTGCTAATATAATATCAATCACTGATTGGTATAAATTGATTTATATATAAAATATATATTGTAACACTCTGAAAGTTGGGGAGAAGAAGGTAGAATGCATAGGGACCCAAGAAATTATGTGACAGAAGATGCCAACAACTCAGGAACGCTAATGAGAATAGACCAAAAAAGTCCCCAACAAAATCCTGTTCATTCTACCCAAACAACCAGGAGAGGGGCTGCCTAGCAAGATAAAATATTTAAACAACAACTTCTCTACTTCAGCCAAACACCACAAAAGAATCTTTGGTCCCATCTCACCTATACCAGCAAAGGCCAAATGGGGAGCCTGGGCTCCTACTGCTGGCCAAGATGTAGCAAGCTACCCCAGCACCCCCACACACCTGAGGAGGTGTCAGAGAGGGCCAAGTATGGAACCTGAACTTTCATCTTTGTCAGACTGGAAACAGCAGCTCCTCCCATGGTGTAAGTGAGCAGCAGTGACAACACAAGAGGCAATCCTCTCCTTCCTAGAAATCAGTGGAGGCCTAGTAAGGGTCCAGAGCTCTCCTTCCCTCCCAGTGGTAACAAGAAGTGTCCTCACCTCCCTTTGTGTGCTGACAGAAGCAGAGTTGGGAAACAAGACTTCTACACCCACGTGGCAGGAACAAAGGGGTATTCCCCTGTCTTCACCTGTCAGAAAAATGTAAAAACAAGCCAACTAAGACAGAAAGTTGAAATAAGGTTCAGAGTCTTAAAATATAATACACATAATGTTGAGATTCCAATTAAAAATCATTAATCAGGGGGGTCTGGGTGGCGCAGTCGTTAAGCGTCTGCCTCAGCTCAGGGCGTGATCCCAGTGTTCTGGGATTGAGCCCCACATCAGGCTCTTCTGCTGGGAGCCTGCTTCTTCCTCTCCCACTCCCCCTGCTTGTGTTCCCTCTCTCGCTGGCTGTCTCTTTCAAATAAATAAATAAAATCTTTTAAAAAATCATTAATCATACAAAGTAGAAAAATCTCAACTTCAAAGAAAACTGAAAATGAATAGATGCCAACAACAAGGGGATAGTCATGTTAGAATTATCCAGATTTTAAAGAAGCTATCCTAAAAATGCTTCAATGAGCAATTATGAATGCATTTTTAAAAATGATAAAAAATTCAACATCTCAGCAAATAACAGATTACAAAGTCTTACCAAATAAATAGAAGTACAAAAAGAACCAAATGTAAAACAAAAAATATAAATATAAATCAAATGTAATTGATTATTAATGATTACCAAAAGTAAATTTTTAAAAAACCACCCAAATTCAATGGATGGGCTCACCAGCAGAATGCAAGAGACAAAGGAATCAGTGAACTGAAATGCAGAATAGAAATTTCCCATTTTGAACAATAGAGAGAGTAGATTAAACAGATCACTCTACTCTGAAAGAGATAGAAAATACTTCTTCCTACCTTAATGAAAGGGGAAAGATATTAATATTGACTTCTTAGGCATGTTAAAATTGTGAGGGCAGCCACTGAAGGAAAAATAAAATATATGATTTTCAAACTAGTAAAGGAAACAAAAGTGAGACAAAACTTGACTCACTTAATAGAAGGCAAGAATGAAATAGAAAAGAAACACAGTAAAACAAAGCATAGTAGTGAAAATAAACGCAAGTAGGAGAGAGAATTGAGACTTAATTTACCTTAGAAATGTAACCTAGGTCACTTCCTATTGATGGGCATACTTCTGACTGAACCAAGTTCTTCTGGGTTCTGTAAATGAGAAAGACCACTATTGATACTTTTCACCACTGTTGAAAATAGGCATTTCACAGAAGAAAACTACATGTATAATTAATTTGTGAAGCAAATTTGAACTCATTAATAACCACAGAAAAGCCAATAATAACCACAATAATATATCTGTGAACATCTGCCTAATTGGAAAAAAAAATCAATACATTTTATGTTATGGCCAAAGAAGGACAATCTCAAAAGGGCTCAAACTCAAGGAGAAAGCTTGGCTTCTCTCACAGCTTAGTAAAGAAGTTCAGTCACTGGTTGGGTCAGGTGAGACCTGATCTTGAACTGCTGCGCAACGTTAGGCCACCCATTGTGCAGGTGGGGAAACAGGTAATCAGCAACTGGTAAGGTGTGTGTGCACAAGGCCTCTGGGTTCTAACATGGGCAAAAGCCTTTCAGAGTGGGGAGCTCTGGTTTCTGTGTGGAGAGTGCTGTGGAAAGGTTATCACCAGAATGGAGTCTGCAAGGTCAGAGAGGGACTGCATTTTGGGTCAGTGTCTGGGATGTCCATTGGATGTCCTCACACACACCACTGACCTCAGCACATGCCTGAACTGGTAGGAGAGTCTCTTCATCTTGCAATGTGCCACTAGGTCCCTCCTCTGAGAAAGGTTGATATCATGGTCACTTTAAAGAAGATATACTTAAAGGAATTCTCATCACAGGACATATAATAACGGGTGAATTCAGAGCTGAGAAGCGATATACAGATAAATAAAACTAAGTGCAAATGTGTGAAACCATTTTGTAGCATAATTTCAAAACATCTAGTAATGCTGAAGATTTGTATCCTTTATGACTTAGCAATTATTCTGCTAGGAATACATTCTGGAGAACCTCTAGCACATACTTATTCACACAAATGTTCATTTTAACATTGTTTATAATACCAAGAACTGGAAACAAGCTGCGTGTCTATTCACAAAAAATGACAGATAAGCAATGTGGTCATACAATAAGAAAACTATAGCATTAAAATGAACTAAAACTATATGCATGACTGTTGATAACTGTCCCAAATAAATTATTTAGTGGAAAACAGCAAGTTGCAAAAGACTTAAATAGACGTGCAAATCCAAGCTATGTATTATTTCTTGGTGGATACATCCCTATGAATAAAACTATAAAAAAAAAGTCATGGGAAGGTTAAATATCAAACTCAGGTTAACTCTGAAAAACTGTTTGTGGGGCTATATAAGATACTCCAACTAACAACTGTAGGAGAGTTAAAAAAATCATTTTCCTTCTACCCATCCTAGGTTTATTGGCTAGGACCCTGTACATTAAACTAGCAAAAGACAGATAAATAAGAGAAAAACATGCGAGAGTTATTAACATGTGCATTGCACATACACAGGGAGTAACTCAAAGGGGTGGTTAGAATTTGGTCTTAAATGACATTTTAAAAGATCTATACATTTTATTTTATTTTTTGTCAAATTTTTATTTAAATTCTCGTGCAATGTTGTTTTCAGGAATAGAATTCAGTGATTTGTCACTAACATACAACACCCATGCTCAACACGACAAATGCCCTCCTTAATGCCCATCGCCCAATTGGTCCATCTCCCGCCCACCTCTCTTTATCAACCCTCAGTTTAGAACTATAAATTTTAAAGAAGTGACAAGACAAAGGAAAGGTCTCTGAGTTTCCAGAGCAGTAAATTGTGGAAAGGCAAATATATGGAGGAACTAATAAAAGATAAAGTCACTAGCCTTTTAGTAAGTTTTGTTAGATTCCTTTGGTTCCCTCTCTGCACTGAAAAGGATCTTGTCTGTGGTGATTAACTTCTGTCCTTCCTGGTGGAGAGGGGACAGGGGACACCATTACAAATATATGTCCTACTCTTAGGCAAATAGGTAGAAGGCAGAGAGCTTCTCTTGTAACTGCTTCTTCTCAGTTGCCTTCAGCCCCAAATGATTCAGATGCCAAAGTGGCATATTTTGGGGTAGGATATTCTAATATCTTTCACAATGTTTCATTCCTAATAAAAATAAAGGAAGTATGGCAAATCATTAAAATTTCACAAAGCTGTTATATTAGTCACCATACAGTATATAACAAAATAACAATTATAAAAAAATAAAAGTAAATAATTGAGTGATACTATAGTGGCAGATACATGTCATTATACATTTGTCAAAATTCATAAATTAATGTACAATACCCAAGAGTGAACCCTAATGTAATACATGGACTTTGGGTCATTAGGATGTGTCAGTGAAGGTTCATTAGTGGTAGCAAATGTACCTCTCTGGTAGGGACACTGATAATGGCTGTGTGTGTTGTCGGGGGAGAGCAAGGGGTATAGGGGAACTCTTGTACCTTCTGCTCAATTTTGCTGTGAAACTAAAACTGCTCTAAGTAATAACATTATACATAAAAAAATTCACAAAGCTGAATACTGTAAACAAAGGCATTAAGTTAATAGTTCTCTTTATTTTCTATATACTTGAAATATTTACAATCATTTTAGACAAGAGTAAACAGACTCAGAGAGTTAAGTCTTTGTCCAATAACTTATTCTTAGTTTTTGACAGAACTGAGAACATGAATCCATGTCCTCTAAGTGCTAATTAGTTACCCTTTCCTCCATGTCCACCACACATTCACACCATGTCCTTCCATTAAAGCCAAAGCATTTCTCATTTAGGCAAGAAGAATTCTCCCTAGAGTAGCTAGTTCAGTTGTATAGAATTCACAGAACATATTTTACTCTACACACTGTCCAAGGGTTAAATGACCCTGCCTTTTTCTCCTATGGTCCTTTTTGTAATTGTCAACAATGTGGGATGTTACTGACTTTGTTCCATTGGGAATATGTAGTGGAAGGTATTAATAATAATCCCCATTGGAAGATGAAACTAGGACATCTATTACTAGCTCTCCAAAGGTTCAATTGATCAATTAGATAAAACCACGGTACGACTCCAACTTGACAAAAAAAAAAAAAGCATCTATAAATATCACCACTTGAAAGAGATTAACCTCACAACAGAAAAACTGAAGAATTCAATTTACATCTCTGACATGCATTATATCAGGTAGGCTATATCCGAAAAACATACACATCAGAAACAAACTGTGTCCAGTTACATATTCAATTATTACACTGTGCCTTAGACAAGACCTATAAATGAGACAAAAACACATTAGAAGTCAAAGGAAGTGAATCAAGGTGAGGATGTCCATGCGTCTTAGCATGATTTAGAGAATTTGTGAGAAATCACATCCAGAGGTGGAGTTAGAGAATTTGTGAGAAATGATGTACAGAGGGGGAGTTATTACTCTTTGGAGATTATGACAAACTCTGTACTTAAAAAAATGCATTTGACACTGTAATCTATCACCTAAAGAAACTAAATAAAAATGCAAATCAAGGCTATATATCCCGTTGTAGATATATGCATATGCAGTAAAGCTATTTAAAAAAAAATCATGGGAATGATAAATACCAAACTCAGGTCATAGGCTTGTAGCTGTGTATCTTTGTATTAATGATTTATTTTACTTACTCTGCATTTCAAGTAGATCAGACAAAATTTACTTAATTTTATAGAATTAGAGGGAAAATTTCTTCTCTTTTAATTACTTTATTTCTATTATTTTTTAAAAAGTTGGTAAACAAAATATGGTTTACTTTTAATACAACAAATAACCCATTTTCTCTATGTTACGATTCAAAAGGATTATTTTACTCTCTTTGCTTTTGCTGGTTTTATGACTGGCACTGATTTTCATGACTTAAATACGAGCTTATATTAATAATGAGATAAAAATTCTTGTTCTACGTAGAAATGAAATTTATGTAAGTGGCTTATGATTTGCAGAGTTCGAGGTCTATTACAGAGTTCGAAGGTCTCTGTGCACAGCTAGATTATAAGGTGAAAAGATTGAATAAATGACAGATACAAAGTGAAATATATTTCAGTTAACACCAAAACACATTTGTGAAATATATTCCGTGCTCATCTGTATACCAATCCTGTGAAAGATCCGTAACAGGCATGAGAATACAAGGAGCACTGACTCTGGCAGGGGAAGAAGATCTACACAAAAACTCTTACTTTGGGAGAACTCATCATCTACATACAAGCAAAGTGATACAGCAACATTAGGAAAAGGAGAAATTTCAACATAAGCCTCTAGGAAGGCTTTTCGAGGAAATAGCATTTGCACTGGAATATATTATCTGTGAAGGGCATCAGAAAATGAATAGAAAATATCTACCAGCTTAATAAATGTTGAAGAATCTGGTTTTGTCTAGAGAGTAGCAAGGGGTATAAGTAAAACCAGACCATACTATATGCTTGGCTGTCATGTTAAGGACTTTAAATTTTACTAGTTTACTTCAAGGACTGATGCGATGTTACAAGTGGGAGAATGAGATCCAGGAAAAAGTAAGTTTACAACCTGGAAGAATAGGGACAGTTACATAGTGAAGAAAAGTTTAAAGGGAAAAAGAGCTGACCTGAGGAGAGAAATTGTGAGCTGTGGTCTGTTTGGATTACTGGAGTGTAGTGAGAAGTGGTGCTGCAAAATTCAATGTCATCACACAGTGGTGAATGAAATGCCTAAGGAAGACAGGGAACAAAGAGAAGAAGGGAGACTAAGGAGAACATAAAGTAAGAGAGAAAGACTACAAGGTGTGCAGAAGGGGATGGGACAAATCTGGAAACCTAGACTACGTCCTCAGTGGAAATCTATTCATAAGGGTCAGTACATGGATGAAGGAAAAATAATATAAATAATTAAATAATAAATTAATAATGTTAATTAAATAGATAATATAAAAATTTCAAGAGGAAGACCAGGAGTTGTTTCACTTAAAACAAAATTAGCTATCATAACCAGGTCTTTGAAAACCTTTGGTAAAAATAGTTTTTCTTATCGAGGTAGCAAAAGGCATAATTGAGTGTGGTAAGGTCTGAGCAGGTGGAAAACCAACTAAGGAAGGTAGAATTAGGAATTTTTTTTCTTTTGGCTTATTTCTGGAATGAGTCAGACTGAATCCTTTGTCAGTAGATGCAAATTAAACGACAGTGGGAGAGACTAAAAATGCAAGCTAAAGATGGCTTAACTCAGTGATTCTAAACTCAAGGTGACCCCTGCCCTCCCGGATACTTTGCAGTGTCTTAGATATATTTTGATTGTCACAACGGAGGTAAGTACTATTGGCATCTAGTGGGGAAGACCAGGGATGCTCCTAAACATTTTATAGTGCACAAGACTTCTTCCTAAGAGAATTATCCAACCCCAAACTTCCATAGTGCCCACGTTGAGAAACCTGGCTTAAATGAGGAACCAATACTTTATAATTGGTGGAAAGATGAGAACCAAGAGCATATACTGAGGAACTATTCCATTGTAAATGAATAGTGTAGATGGTATGGGTTCCACATCATTCAGATCTAAAACTACAGAATGTAGCCTCAGGGAGAGCTAGCCCTGAAGTCAAAGGTCTGGGTTCAAGTTCTAGTTCATTGACTTTCAGGTATGTAACTCTAGAGAAGTTACTTATGTTCTCTGTTACTCTGATTTCTTACTGCAAACGGGATTTTGTTTACCATGTAATATTATGGGGAAATTCAATTAATTTACATAAATTGCTTGGAGATTACTAAATTTATCTGATCCTTGGTTTTCTCCTCTGTAGCTCTGGAATAATAAATTATATAATCTACAGCATATTTCAGAAGCTTCTCCATTACTGCTCTCTTCTACACCATTATAGTAAGTACTGATTCATCATTGCTAGTGAATTCACTTGGTGAATCATCTTCATTTTTTACTCTGACTCCAGAGTCCACAAAAGGCGTATCTAAAATGTGGACTAAATGTGTTTTTCTGAACAGTCCAGTGAGAACATGAAATGGTTCTGTACTTGACGGCTTCCCTGTATGGAATGTAATTACATTGTTGGGGTGGACACTTTTTAGTTTTCCCTTCGTCCCTTCTGGGTTCTTTAGAATATCTCATAATTAAATTGACATAGGACGGTTAACAGGAGAAAAGGGAATTTAATTTTGTTTGCACAGGAAATCCATAAGAAAATGACACTCAAAAAAGTGACCAAAGCAGGAAGTTTTTATACCTTTTAGAAAAAGATACAATAAGTTTGTGAAAAACTGACAAGATAAAGATGTTTGGGCTTGAAGTATTAAATTAGTGAAGAAGTAATAATAGTTGTTTATACAGCCTTCTCAGCCCTAAACTCCCTACATCTGGTGATAAGAATGCCTTCTACCCTCTTGGTACAGGGAGGGTACCTTTCACCTGGCAGATTTATCTCCCGCTTTCAGGGGAACAAAGGAGACTCAGAGTGTTCTTCTTGCACTGCTGTTTCTCGAGTGGCTTTAATTGAAAATAATCAGTATGCCAAGGTGGTATATTTTGGGATGGTGCATTCTGCTCCCCTTCAACATCCACCTAAATGAATGGCTGTTGATCAAAGGATACAAAGTTTAGGATGCAAGATGAATAAGGTCTGCAGATCTAGTGTATAGCATGGTGACTTCAGCTAATAATACCATATTATACTCTTGAAATTTGCTAAGAGAGTGGATCTTAGTTGTTCTCACCAGAGGAAGGAAGGAAGGAAGGAAGGAAGGAAGGAAGGAAGGAAGGAAGGAAGGAAGGAAGGAAGGAAAGAAAGGAGGAAAGGAGGGAGGGAGGGAGGGGAAGAAGGAAGGAAACCATGTGAGGTAATGGATATGTTATTTAGCTTGATTGTTGTAAGCATTGCACAACGTATATGTATATCAAAACATCACATCAAAAACTAAGGATGTACTGTATGGTGACTAACATAATAAAAAATTATTAAAAACACAAAAAATCACATTGTTTTATTTGTCAATTATAACTCAATAAAGCTGGTGGGAAAAAATGAAAGACTAGGGGGTGTATCCTAGGGACTTAGGAAGACTGGCTTCATGTACAAAATAAACAGGCAATGAAAGATATTTGTGCCCTTACATGGGGTTAAGATTACATCACATCCAGATTCCTTACTAAAACTGTGGTCAAATTAATTGTCAGAACTAGTATGGTTTCCTAAAATAGAACTTCTTGAAAGCTTGTCTAGTTGGGCTGCATCCTTATAGGAAAATATAATGAGATGCAGGATTATTTTTTAGGATTATTAGGATTATTCTGATTCCCCCCAAAATGTATTTTTAGGAGCATGAGACATTTATAATTCAATCATTTTTATCTCTTTATCCCAAATCCCTACAACACCTATTCTTTCATCAGTTATAAAGATGTATTAATAAGGCCATTGATAATGATAAAGCAGGGAAGCATAAGTTGGCCTAAATCTAATTTTTCCAGTTTTATTGAGAAATAACTGACATACATCACTGTATATGTTTAAGGTATACAGCACGATGGTTTGATTTGCATATATTTTGAAATAATTATCACCATAGGTTTAGTTAATACCAACACCTGATAATACAATAAAAAGAAAAAGAAAAAAAAATTCTCCTTGTGAGAACTTTAGGGATCTATTCTCTTAACAATTTTCTGGCCTAAAACTAAATTTGATCTGCAAAGAAAACACATAAAGAAAATTTAGGTACTGTTCCTAAATAAACAAGCAGAAATGAGTTTTAGATAATTAAGGTAAAGTTATAATACGTATTTTAAGAAATTATACACATGAATCACTGACCGACTGGGTTGTTTAGCTACAGACCCGGTTAGTATCTAACAGTTTCTCTTTAGTAGGAATTGTCTAAATTGTGTATGATTCCTGCAATAGCAGTAAGGTAAAGTTTTGTTAATATGGGGGTATTTAACATATTAAGAACATCTATTGTGTTAGAATTACTCTGATAGAAGAATGTCATAAACTAACATTTTAAAACTTCAAAGCCTTCTGCAAAGTAGGCATTTTTACCACCTCTCATCTTTTTTGAAATGTGTAATTAAAGCTCAGAAAAAGTAGTCTAAAGTCAAACAATCAGTGTGACTTTACATCACACAATAAATGTTAAGCCATGCATATCTCTTGGAGAGTTAAAGAAATGTTATACTTCAAGATTTAGGACAATTAATGATGGAAAATGACTACAAGAACAACAGATGTAAATTATTTTTGCCAATCTACAAAGCCTATGGAGCTGGTTTTAAGTTACTCCTCTTGCCTTGTGATCATGAGTAAGCTCATGGATGAGCTTGTTTCCTACTGTGTAACAGATTACTAAGACTATCCAAAACTCAAGGGGTTCTAAGGAGAAGACAAAATTATTTAGTGTTATTTAGACATTGTCCTAAGCTCCTTCCTACTCTCCAGATATATTATCATGATCTCTTCAACATTTCTTATTCAGCAAATACACATTATATCTGGGATCTCAGAACCCTTTGCATTAAAAGTCTGTGGTTCAGAAATCTGATCCCTTCCTATGTCCCCTCCCTTAGGATTGTTACAGAGACCGACTGCAACCTGGATCCATGGATAAGGTCAATTCTTCAGTGGTGTCTGAATTTGTATTGCTGGGACTCTCTAGTTCCCAGGAACTCCAGCTTTTCTTTTTTGTTTTCTTCTCTGTGTTATATGTGGTCATTGTGCTGGGAAACCTTCTTATTATTGTCACAGTAACTTCTGACAACAGCCTACACTCCCCCATGTACTTCCTCCTGGGAAATCTCTCCTTTGTGGACATCTGTCAGTCTTCTTTTGCTACCCCTAAGATGATTGCAGATTTTCTGACTGAACATAAGACCATCTCCTTCAGTGGCTGCATTGCCCAGATATTCTTCATTCACCTTTTTACTGGAGGAGAGATGGTACTACTCGTCTCCATGGCCTACGACAGATACGTAGCCATATGTAAACCCCTACACTATGTAGTCATCATGAGTCGAAGGACGTGCACTGTCCTTGTAATGGTCTCTTGGGCTGTGGGCTTGGTGCACACATTAAGCCAGTTATCATTTATCATGAACCTGCCTTTTTGTGGACCCAATGTAGTATACAGCTTTTTTTGTGACCTTCCTCGAGTGACCAAACTTGCCTGCCTGGACTCTTACATCATTGAAATACTAATTGTAGTCAATAGTGGAATCCTTTCCCTAAGTACGTTCTCTCTCTTGGTTGGCTCTTACATCATTATTCTTGTCACTGTCTGGCTTAAGTCTTCTGCTGCAATGGCCAAGGCATTTTCTACATTGGCTGCCCATATCACCGTAGTAATATTGTTCTTTGGACCTTACATCTTTATCTATGTGCGGTCCTTTACCACTTACCCTGTGGATAAACTTCTTGCCGTATTTTACACTGTTTTCACCCCCATTCTAAACCCCATTATTTATGCACTAAGGAACAAGAGATATGAAGGCTGCCATGAGGAAGATTATCTGAGGCCCAAGAAAATTTCTGAAATTCCACTAGTGAGGAATTCCCTTTATTAAGGCACAATTCCTTCAAATTCTTCAAATTGATACTCTGTCTATAAATATTTCAATGTGTTCTTGTGCCATATCTCAACTATGGTGGAAGTGATGAAGATGATGATATAGAGAATATCTAATGGATATTAACTAGTCCCTTCCCAGGTATCACCTAAGCAAAAGCTAAATATCAAAAATATGGAAAAATATATGATTACTGGTTCTGGAAATAAAATAACAGAATGACTATATGTGGACAGTATCAATACTTTCACTGCTTTAGTTGCAGGTAAATATGAAAATGATAGGGAAAAAAAAAGGAGCACCTGATTCTTTGGTGAGCATACATTTAGACATTTTTCCTGATCTTGGGAGTTTCCTAATCTTTATTACTGAAAAAGCTATATAGATGAATAATATTTAAGAATGTGAAACTGAATTTTCCCAACCAGAAGATAGCCATTCCACCAATTTAAGTGTGTAGACTTAAGTGAGATTCTTAAATTATGAAATCCCTTCCCTAACATCAATTATGCCTATCCTATGTTGTTTTCCAATAACTAATAATGTTTTACAATGAATTATACATCATAGGAGCTTGCATTTCAAATATTTCACTTAATGGTCTTTCTATGATCAGTTAAGATCATTTCAGTTTCCTCTGCAAACACTAAGTTTTTAGTCTATGCTATAAGTAGCTACGCAATAGTCTGCATTTGGACCAAACATGGAGTTCTTTGGATATATGATAATGTTCTATGAATCAATGATAAACATACAATCCAACAGCAACCTGGGCCCAGAAGGACCTCTGGATCTCTACCCTGAACTCTAGGGACTGTTAGGGGATTTATTAATGTTGATGAAGATTTTTAAGTGGGTTTTTTTTTTCTGGATGCTTCTCAAATTTTATTTTATTTATATATTTTTTAATTTAAGTTCAATTAGCCAACATATAGTACATCATTAGTTTTTGGTGTAGTGTTCAATGATTCATTAGTAGTTTTTATTTCCCAAACTCCTCAATTCATAAAAGGTGATTAGACAAACATAAATATTACCCTCTCCTTTATGCTGAGGATAAAAACATTAATTTTGCTTTTTGTTGTTTGCCTTCTTATCTTCCCAATTATATCTCATCTTTTCTGAATCCAACCGTAATAAAGCATCATTAAGTAAAATATTGAAAAAACCTTGGGAATTTCCTCTTCTCCCCCCACCCTCCCACTCAATTTTTACCCTCTCCCTAGCTTTCTAGTTCTTCTGACAGCTGATATTCTTTGCTCTTTTCTACTCTCAAAGCTTACCTTTCAGTAAGTGTAGCATAACAGTAATTTATACTTCAGTGTAAATTTAAATCCATCAGTTAATTTTTCCAGGAATACATACACGTTCATTTCTTTCTATTTTTAGGATATAACTCTATCAGTAGTGAGAGGGGAGAGTTAGCAGCTTAGATCTGAAACAGGGTCAGAAAGAAGAGATCTTACCAATGTTTCCTGACTCTATACCATGCAGGCTGCCTTGTATTCTGTTCAGGGAATGAGGTCCAGCCTTATGATTCCCCTTCTTCTTGAATAAAGGACTGTATGATTTTCTCTTAATCAGCCTATAGTACCAAAGTATTAGGGAGGCAGAATTCATTAAAAAGCTTATTAATTTCATTCTTTTCTCAATGCTAGGTGATTTGATTACCCTAATATGAAACTAAGCCTTCTTGTTAGGTCTTTTATTAAAATGTTATGTTAAATATAGTAAACAATGTGAATGAATGTGTTAAGAAATTCAAAAAGTATGTAATCTGGTTAACTGGACCAGTTATTAGCTACTCAAGACTCATAACATTCTTTGGCTATTAAATTCTTTTGAAAATATGATAAACATCATAGCTCTCCTTCCCAAACAACAGCATAAACAATTAAACATAAGATTGAATATGCATTAATATTTTACTTCAGAAACTGATCTGGTTTTCAGTTTAAAAAAATGACAGTAGAGTGAACTTTAGCAAGGAAAAGTATATGCTGTCTATGATATTGAATTAATCTTAAACTTTTATCTTACTGGAATCCTTGAAATATAATGAGTATTAAGAAATGGAGTCTGGGGGCACCTGGGTGGCTCAGTCGGTTAAGCATCACACTCTTGCTTTTGGCTCAGGTCATGATCTCAGAGTCCTGGGAGCCAGCTCAGCCTGGAGTCTGCTTCTCTCCCTCTCCTGCTGCCCTTTCCCCACTCACATGTGCTCTCTCTCTCCCTCTCTCTCTCTAATAAATAAGTCTTAAAAAAAAAAAAAAAGAAATGGAGTCTGAACTTCCATAGCTAATATTTACAGAAGAGGAAATGTTTGAATCAGAGAACTCTAAATTTTCCCAAATTCTTCGGATTTTTTCACATGGCATCACTTATGTTCCTTACAAACAAACAAATTATTTTGCAAGATCTCCTTCAAGAACAGATGAAGTGCTATTTATATTTCAGTGAAGTTCTTCCAAAGAATGCCTAGAAAGCCAGCAAGTTTTCTTGTAATAGAAAACAACACATTTTATTCTTAATTCTTGGTATAATATCTTGACAAGCTGGATATTCAAAGTCCTACATTTTACATGTTAACAAAATTGACTACTTTCCTGGATACAATTTCAGAGCTATTAGAAGAATTTCGAGCTAATGCACACCAGGAAAAAGAGCAATGATCACAATAATGTGTGGAGTTTCCTCTCATCAAAAGGGTAACAAGAACAGGTAGGTAGGTTGCTGAAAATAAAATACTCCACTTAATAAAGAAGAATCATATTTTTTCCTTTGTATATTTCTTGACAAAGAAGCTCTATAGATTATCAATCTGTTGTTTCTTGACATCAAGTCCACCTTTCATTGGAGTGCTTTGTGTTACCAGACCTGGACTCAAACCTTTCACCTTTGTCATGAGAGGATGCTGGAAGAACACTACAGAAAAAAGAGGCTTTTCTTTCCACTTCCAGTGTCCTTAATCTCTTTCTCCTACAGTGCAGCTGCCATGGGACACCAGTGGCACTCACCCTCCAGCAAGCTGTGGTGCCAGTCTCAGCCTTAAATTTCCTGCTCCTCATTCCCTCCATCTTGGACCAGCTTCGTTCTTATCCAGAGGCCTATTCATAAGTTCTCCAGAGAGTTCTGAAATGCACCCTCGAGAATGGGATCCCCCTTCCAAGTTCATTCCTTCCTGGGGTTCTCTCCTTCAGCCCGACTGCATTATTTGGAGTTCTCTTTCATCCTTTTTTTGTACTCTCTACTACCAGTTGCTAAGTCTTCATAATCAACACTTCTTGTTCAAAATACCAGTATAGTTTCTGTCTCCTGACTGCACTCTGACAGATACAGAAACATTTAAGTATTTAGAAGATATTGAAAAATCAGAAGCATCTAAAAGTGGTTGATAAAATATGACACATAATGAGGAAACTCAGGAGCTGTGTGAACCAAAAAATGTTAGCTGTTTCATCTGTTTATATACTGAAGCAAAATTTATCCACAGCATATTTCAAAATATGCAAAATCCTAGCATCTATGAAGTGTATGATATCATTTGCAAACTAGATTTTTTCTCTTGTAATACAACAAATGAGTATTTACTAACTTAAAAAATAAAAATAAAATAAAATTCCATTCTCTGCTCCAAGCCAGTGTGACTATTTCCATAGCAAAGGCTTGTTTTTGTTTTTGCTCATTGGCTTTTCCCCAATCATTCATGGACTTTTTTTTTCCTTTTTAATGTGATAGGAAACCTTGTAGAGTACTCAAGAAATAGGAAAAATGGAGAATTCAAGTGTATGTAACACTGAATCCTTAAAGTTTGTACTAAAGTTTTAATCATCAGTCTGCTTTTCATGAAAAGATCCTGCTGATCAGACAACAAAAAAGAATAAAAGGTATTCAAATTGGCAAAGAAGAAGTCAAACTCTCTCTCTTCACAGATGACATAATACTTTATATGGAAAACCCAAAAGACTCCACCCCCTACATTACTAGAACTCAGACAACAAAATCAATGCTCAGAAATAAGCTGCATTTTGGGGCACCTGGGTGGCACAGCGGTTAAGCGTCTGCCTTTGGCTCAGGGCGTGATCCTGGCGTTATGGGATCGAGCCCCACATCAGGCTCCTCTGCTATGAGCCTGCTTCTTCCTCTCCCACTCCCCCTGCCTGTGTTCCCTCTCTCACTGGCTGTCTCTATCTCTGTCAAATAAATAAATAAAATATTTTAAAAAATAAATAAATAAATCAGCTGCATTTCTACACATGAACAATGAGACTGAAGAAAGAGAAATTAGGGAATTGATTCCATTTACAATAGCACCAAAAACCATACGATATCTTGGAATAAACTTAACCGGAAAGGTAAAGGATCTATACTCTAGAAACTACAGAATACTAATGAAAGACATTGAAGAAGACACAAAAAGATGGAAAAACATTCCATGCTCATGGATCAGAAGAATAAACATAGTTAAAATGTCTATGTTACCCAGAGCAATCAATACTTTCAACGCCATCCCGATCAAAATACCAATGACATTTTTCAAAGAACTGGGACAAACAATCCTAAAATTTGCGTGGAACCAGAAAAGACCCCGAATCGCTATGGAAATGTTGAAAAAGAAAAACAAAGCTGGGGGCATCACGTTGCCTGATTTCAAGCTATACTACAAAGCTGTGATCACCAAGACAGTATGGTACTGGCACAAAAACAGACACAGATAAATGGAACAGAATAGAGAGCCCAGATATGGACCCTCTACTTTATGGTCAACTAATCTTTGACAAA
>NW_024426897.1:0-28257 GCF_017311325.1 Ursus maritimus | reverse complement strand
AATAACAGAAGCCCCTGGGAGAAACACATTAAGTCACTACAAGGCACATCATGATGGTCTTTAGAAGACTGAAAAGGGAGAGAAGAATCCGACAGCAGAGTCAAGATCCAGTAGTTCACCACAGGTATTTTTACTTTTTTTTTTTTGACAAAACTATATTTCATCATAAATACTTTCCTTTGGAGAAGAACCTTGCCATATAATATGCTGTAACGGTATCTTGAAATTCCAAACTATATCGAGACCAAATACATGAAGGATGTCACAAAGCAACGGAAATGCCAACGAAGAAAACCTCTCAACTATTATCTTGTGATAGAGTTTTCAAAATTAAGGAAAATAAAAACCACATCAGTCACTCCCTCACCCTCAAAACATCTGCAGTTGACTCACTTCTATCCTGGCTCTCCTACTCTGTCACAGTGTAGTCCTCAGGAAACTTAATGGTCCTGGTAATCTATATACATCATCATACTAGTCCACTACATTGAAAGCACATAGTGATTGGACCTTTGAGTAGCAATGACATAAAAGAGGATAAGAGATAATCCCTAACATTTCAGGGATCTGCCAAATCATTCAGGTTTTAAGGGTCTGAATACTCTGGGGCATGATACCTAATCCCCTCATAACATACAAGACATGTAATTCTGTTTTGTACTCCTTACCATTAAGAAAGAGACACAGTGCTTACAGGCTCACTGAATTCCCATACATGTCTTTGATGCAATTTTAGGTTGAGTCACACAGGATTTCCACTTTCCAATGAATCTTTTGTACTAAGTCCAGTCTTGAGTGCAAGCTGTCCTTGCTACTCAGGCTATACAAACCAGGAAAACCAGTGACATAGAGGTAGGGATGATAAATAAGAACACTGTGTAGATTCTTTGGCCAAATCACAGAAGAAGGACAATGCTAACTCCTAGGATCCTAGAAAAGAAGCCCTGCATCCTGCAGCAGAGAACAACACACTGGTTGAAAAGTGAATCCTAGGAAGCTGCAGGGCCCTACCAGAGACTGACTTTTCTAGTGACTATGTGCCTAGCACCACTCATCATGAACCAAGTACCAACAAGTCACAATTTCTAACTGTCACAGCACTAAGCCCTCACGTACTGCAACTGGTGCCTCTGGGGTCAGGCTGAAGCTCGTATAAAAGCACAAGTAATCAGCACCCTTAAGTAGTCCAGAACTCTGTACTTCCTACTTCTGTTGCATTAATACCTTTACTTCAGATCAATTTTATGGGCTCAAAGAAGGGTTTCTGTAAATGATTTGATTCTGTCTTGACACAAGCCAAAAAATGGACAACTGCTGCATTCTTGCCCACTCAGATGACTCTAACGGAAACTGCTGAGGGAAAATTCTGTTGCTGGGAAGAGCTGTAAATATTTCACTCAATTACCAAATTGGGGATGTAAAATTGGTCCTATGTAAAAATAAATATGAATTCCTGGACCGTGGAAAATAGTTTTGCTGGTTTGGTAGGGGCCTTGAAAGATCAAAATTAGAATATGTGGCAGAGAAAAATGAGAATAGATCTATGAGAGTGGGCACAAAGTGTGTACATTTTTATATCTCACATCAGTGTCCAACTGAGACCAAAGCCATGGAATTCCTTTTATTAAGGTTAGTCTAAGCGCTGCTACTGCTCCTGAACAGGTGATCAGCAGAAGGGACTAAACCAGAAAACCTGATATGACGACATTCCCCAGTGAGACCACATCCATTCAATGGCAAGTGAATTGTATCACACCCCTTCTTCCATGTGCGGGTAGTGATTTGTCCTTATTGGGATCAACTCCTACTCCAGATATGGGTTTTCCTTCTCTACCTGCAGTCTCTCTCCATTATCCTAGGACAGTATTTTTGTCAGCTTCTTATCTTAAAAATAAGTATTTTCTATTTTCTCTTTTTTTAAAGATTTTATTTATTTATTGGTCAGAGAGACAGAGAGGGAGAAAGAGCACAAGCATGGGGAGTGGCAGGCAGAGAGAGAAGCAGGCTCCCTGCTGAGCAAGGAGCCCAATGCGAGACTTGATCCCAGCACCCTGAGATCATGACCTGAGCCCAAGGCAGACACATAACTGACTGAGTCACCCAGGTCCAAAAATAAATATTTTCTGAAAGAATTTACATTATATTTAAATTATATTTAGATTTAGAGACATTAAATTTTTGGCAAAACTGAGTCTTTCTAATCAATAAAAGAAACGTACCTCCCTATATTT
This sequence comes from Ursus maritimus, assembly GCF_017311325.1. Lineage (NCBI taxonomy): Eukaryota > Metazoa > Chordata > Mammalia > Carnivora > Ursidae > Ursus > Ursus maritimus. The sequence goes on along the minus strand of NW_024426897.1, from coordinate 26,026 downwards.
ATTATTCCTTTCATATTTCACTGTTTTAAAATTTATGATTAACTTTTTCCAGATACTTTATATTTTATCTTTTGCTTCTATTGTGAATGGAAACCATCCTTCATTGTATTTTCTTTGTAATTTTATAAAGTGTTGCTCATTAGGGGCATCTGGTTTGCTCGGTCAGTACAGCATCTAACTCTTGATCTCGAGGTCATGAGTTCAAGCCCCACTTTGGGCATGGAGCCCACTAATAAATAAATAAAAATAAATAAAGTTTTGCTCATTAAATGTATTTTTCCAACTTTATTGAAGATCACACTTTTGCTAATTATTCAAGATGTAAAAACACAGGAAGTAAAATTTTAAAATAATATTTCCTAAACTTACTATTATGTCTACAGTATATTTGGCCGTAGCTTAAACCTTTAAAAATATTTACAGATTCATTTTAAGTCCCTTTTATACAGATCTTCACCCTGTTCCTTTTGTGTTCATTTCAGTTTAGAATTTGTATTACTCACCAGGATATTCTAAAACTTTTTTTCATAAGTTTGTCCATATTTTTTTGTTTCTAAAAATATGCACATAATAATTTTATCAATCTCCAATTACTTTCTCCTGACATGTTTTATAATTTGACACATAAATTCATATACAAAAATAATTTTAATCATTGAATATATTCCATGTTAAAAAATTATATTGCTTCACTCTCAAATTCATAGATATGTAGGTGTTTTTCCAGTATTAGCTATCTCTTTCAATCAATGCTGCAATATCACTGTTCATGCATCGCTAAGTATGTGAACATTTTACTAGAGTATACACACACACTCACACACATACACACACACACACAGAGCATATATAGGGAAACTTATTTTCAATTTCCTTCTTTAAAGATGACCATTTGAAACTCACATCTACATCACCGCCTTTGGAAATATAGAAACTTCCTATGTAAAACGCAGTTGGAAGGACTGTTGACATACATTTCAAGAGAAAAGATTTTTCATGGAAAAGAAATGAGAGCACCTTCAAGTATTTGAAAACCCATCAAGCTGAAGCGAGAATACACTTGTTCTACTAAACTACTGATGCTAGTAGAATCAGTTGTGCAATTTAACAATAGATGGAACTATCTTGGGAGGTACTGAGCTCCTTGTGATTGGAGGAAACCACCCTGAAGCTAGGTGATCATTTGTAAAATGGATTATTTTAAAACAAAGTTAGTGGTTGAAAAGTATTTGCTGAGTGGAAGTCAGTGAAAATCTAATAATATTTTGCTTTCCTATGTACCAGCTAGTTGGGGTAAAAAAAATTTTTTTCTTTTCCATTCCTGGAAGGAAAATTTTGTAAAACATAATTACTCCCACTGCAGGGTGACATCAGATCTCCAATGAGTGATTTCTCACTTCCCCAATGAAATCTGTTTCCTAGAATAAGGATGAAGGCTTTATATTGCCTTACCTTAGGATACTGTACTTGTGTAGTCAGGAGCAGAAGAGGAACCTCACTACCTGAGGGGCTTGCTTCTGCACAGCTTAGTGCAGACCTAGTTAAAATGCATCAAGTCAAGAACATATCACAAATATTTTTATGTATGAAGACTCATAGCAAAAGTGGGGAGCTTAGAAACTAAATGTGGGACACCATATTTGGAGAAAATAAGGAAGAATGGAAGGACTGGAATAAATGATTAAACATGTAAATATTATACATGCATTGACCATCGTGTTTGGACTAGATAATTTGCAAACTGTTTTGTAGATGTAAAATCAGCAACTAGAAGATCGAAAAGGAAAAGTTACTGTTGTTGTCTCAGTCCAACTGGAAACTCCACCTAAAAGAGGCAATTCCTGCTCTCCACCTCTCTGTTGATTTCCCATTACACTGGCTTCCGGCAGCTCTGATATAATAGGATCACCACCTGATAAAGGGAAGTATGCTATAACCATTATCTGTCCCTTCTTTACTTCTTTCATGCTTTCTATTCAGAGAATATTTAGCCATCTGTTAAGCAAGTATCTGTTGACCATCAAAATTTCCCTGGAATGAAGAAGGAGTAGCTACACAAAGTAGGACAACAAGGGTATCCTTGATTGTTTTATATTGCTAGACTTACAGGTAATCAACTATTACAAGACAAAATAATGGAAAGAAAAAATATGCATGTTTATGGTTTTGGAGTTCTATTGTGATATTTTAGATGGATACTGATATAACATTAACTTCTATATATCAGACCTGGTCTTACATTGGGAAGAGGAAATTATCTTACAGTACATTTTCTGATCTGAAAACATTTGTATCTCTGAAGTATTCTAGTGATGAAAACATGAATGACTCACTAATGGAGAAGCTTCTGGGTGTTCTGTGCATAATCCAAGGAATTCTGAGTGACTTGTATAAACTTCACGTTTCCATAATATAACTGCCCCTGCATTTAGAATTTTAGAGGTGAAAACAGCCTTGGAAATTATCTTCTAAGGTCAGTCACATAACTACTAAGCGGCATATATTATTTATCTCTTCTAATGGGTACCTGTCTTAATTATTAAAAAGAAAATGAGATCTAACACTGAACCTGGTTTACTCTACTTGGATTAAGAAAATCGTAGGAAATTCAGTGTGGAAAGGATTTTCTAGTTATTTCATATATTTTGAAAAATGAAAGCTGACAAACCTTAACATTCATTAGGTATTAAACAGAATTTGTAGAAAATTTTATTTTCAGAGTATCTTTTTTTCAAAGATAAAATAATCTTTAAAAATTGAATTAATACCACTAACTTTAGGGGCGCCTGGGTGGCACAGTGGTTAAGCGTCTGCCTTCGGCTCAGGGCGTGATCCCAGCGTTACGGATCGAGCCCCACATCAGGCTCCTCCGCTATGAGCCTGCTTCTTCCTCTCCCACTCCCCCTGCTTGTGTTCCCTCTCTCCCTGACTGTCTCTATCTCTGTAGAATGAATAAATAAAATCTTTAAAAAAAAGAAAAGAAAAAAAATACTACTAACTTTATCTAACATGTTTTAACCATTATGCTTTCCCCTTCTCTTCCTCCTCTTCCTTTATCCTCTCACTCTTTAATGTTATCTCACTAAGTTACCATATTTGGCAGGCTTTACACAATAAATTGAACACTGTAAGAAATCCCTCATGGCAGCTTCTTAATTTTGAAATTTTAATCTCATCATTTTAAAACTTAATAACTGTAGTCCTTTAGGATTTTACATCTTAGAAATAGGAATCTTTTTCCTATTTGCCTCCTTCTCTCCCCCTTTGCATTGTAAATATGTGATCAGACGTGCCAGCATTGGCTCAACTCTTCCACTTGGAGACAAGAATCCCACAAAAGAAATTCATATGGAGGTCAGTTCATGCCTTATCCATCTGTTTATATTCTTCAGTCACTTAAGTCTAGGCATTCTTCTTAAAATTAGATATTATAATTCAAATGCAAAGATAGAAACCCTTGAAAGAGTAGGACTTAGGTTACTTCAACAGCCATTATGAAAGCTTATAACAGTTTAAACATTTTTAATTGATTTATATTTACCTGTACAATTTTGCTTTTAAAGTTTTAAATATTGATCATATTAGCTATATATATCATGGCCAAATACAGAGTACAAAATCAATCAGTATAACGACAAATAAATACCTACTGTGTATTGTTGGGTACACAGGACTAAAGGTAAAAATGATTCCTGAACAACCAGAGGTTACGTAGGATTTTCTTCTGAGATCAAATGGCCATATGGTGTGCAATGGCAAAAAACACTCAGGAGGGAATTCAAACACTAAACTTTACTCTTCTGAAAATCTGTTACGCATTCAAAATGCACCATGTATAGTTAATGGAATATTTCCAAAAGGATGATTTCTGAAAGGTGTCACAGATTTTGATAAATCCAGGTGTGTCAGATGTGTTTAGGAAGAGACAAAAGGTAGAGTCAGAATACACTGAAAACACATTGGTGGTTCATTCAAAATTGATCATTATGTGACAGAAGGTGGACTCATAAATTACTGTTAAATGGATGAAGAAACATTCTTGATGTTTAAAGAAACCTCAGAGTATCAACATTGCCTCTTCTTTTCATAATATGGCAAATTGCTTCCATTAAGCTTCTTAACACATTGTCAAGCACTTTATTGTTTTCAGTTTAAAGAATATTGATCTAGTCTACTTAGCCTTCCTTTCAAGGCATTAATAACTTCATCCACACTTTGCTCTTGACCTGCTAGTCCCATCTTCATTTTTATTGTTCCTTAGCATACCCTCCTCCAGCCAGGCCTTTCAATTCATGGCTTTATGAAAATGTCTTTCATACTTCTACCTTTATATCTTTCTTCCTGTTATTCCCTGTGCTTGAAACAGACTTTTCCTTCAGTTTTGGCTGGCAAATTCCAAACTTAAGATGTTTTATCTTAAATAATACCTATCCCATGACACCTTACCTCACCATTTTGGCGTTAATTTCTTTCATCTTACTAATATTTGTGGTATTAATGTATCACTTATATTTGCTTCTTTGGGATTTAATATTTTTTTTATTTTTTAATGCATGTGTCTACCAAATTATGAAAGCATCCATATCATATCCTATTTTTCCATACTTCTATTTTTCACAGCAGTCACAGATGTTAGTCAATTGATTACTTACACAATTTCATTAAACTAAATTGACTTCTGATTGAAATCTTATCATATTTCTTTTGCATATATACTAGATACATTACCACCATTGTGATCTTTCCTGATTTTCTTTTACTTAGGTAACAAGAGAGTGGCTCCATGGCTCATACAAATGAATCAGTGGTGTCTGAGTTTGTGCTTCTGGGACTTTCTAAGTCTTGGGAACTTCAGCTGTTCTTTTTTGCCATCTTCTCTTTAGTGTATGTGACATCAGTGCTGGGCAACATCATGATTATTGTTACAATTTCCTCTGACTCCCATTTGAACTCTCCTATGTACTTCCTGCTCAGTAACCTTTCCTTCATTGATATCTGCCAATCTAATTTTGCCACCCCCAAGATGCTTGTGGACTTCTTTGTTGAACACAAGACTATCTCCTTTGAGGGCTGCATGGCCCAAATATTCTTTCTTCATAGCTTTGTTGGGAGTGAGATGATGTTGCTTGTAGCTATGGCGTATGACAGATTTATAGCCATCTGCAAGCCCCTACACTATAGCACAATTATGAATCGGAGACTATGTATAATTTTTGTGTTTATTTCCTGGTCTGTGGGTATTCTTCATTCTGTGAGTCACTTGGCTTTTACAGTGGATCTGCCATTCTGTGGCCCCAATGAGGTAGACAGCTTCTTTTGTGACCTTCCCCTGGTGATAGAGCTGGCTTGTATGGATACTTATGAAATGGAAATTATGACTCTAACTAACAGTGGCCTGATATCATTGGGCTGTTTTCTGGCTTTAATTATTTCATACACCATCATTCTGATCACTGTTCATCACCGGTCGTCCAGCAGGTCATCCAAGGCACTTTCTACGTTAACTGCTCATGTCACAGTAGTGATTCTTTTCTTTGGGCCTTGCATTTACTTCTATATATGGCCTTTTAGCAGACTTTCTGTGGATAAGTTCCTTTCTGTGTTCTACACTGTTTGTACGCCCCTGTTGAATCCCATCATCTACTCTCTAAGAAATGAAGATGTTAAGTCAGCCATGCGAAAGCTGAGAAACCGTCATGTGAACTCCTGGAAAAACTAGGGATCACCATGAGGGAACATAATCCTGAAGGGGAAGGAAGAGCCTCCACTGGATCACAACACCATGCCAATTACTTTTGCTAATGATATGGGTTATTGAGTTATGGAACTGGATTTCTGTCTGAAGTGCAAGGGAATTGCGTAAAATCAGTTCATGATTTAGGTATAATTTTAACCCATTTGTCATTGGTTATAATTCTAAAATATAAATTCTCTTGAAAATATTTAATAATCCTTTTAAATATCTTATAAACAACTTAGAGATTCTAATCTACATAAAATGCTATTCGTGTTACTAAACTTGTGATTCTTTTCAACTGAACACATGACATTTTTTTATTTATTTGACAGAGAGAGACAGCCAGCAAGAGAGGGAACACAAGCAGAGGGAGTGAGAGAGGAAGAAGCAGGCTCCCAGCAGATCAGGGAGCCCGATGTGGGGCTCGATCCCAGAACCCTGGGATCACGCCCTGAGCCGAAGGCAGACACTTAACAACTGAGCCACCCAGGCGCCCCAACACATGACATTTTTATACCCTGCAATCAAAATGTATAAGCAAATTGAGTTTCTGATACCTTCAACTTCTTAATATCATTTTTCCATATATTGACATAGTAAAAAGCAATGTGTCTTGCAACATAGCTTTCACCTCATTAATGTACATTTGTTAGCATATCTTTTCTTTCTGTATTGAATATTTTGGTAATTTATAATTTGGTTATTTATACAGTTGATGCCTAAACAACAGAGGTTTGAACTGTATAGGTCTACTTATATGTGTATTTTTTTTATAAATACAGTATAATACTGTAAATGTATTTTTCTCTTCCTAGTGATTTTCTTAATAATATTTTCTTTTCTTGATCTTACTTTAAGAATACAGTATATAATATATATAACATATACAGTATGTGCTTAATTTACTGGTTATGTCATCAGTAAGGCTTCCAATCAATAGTAGGCTGTTAGTAGTTAAATTTGGGAAGAGTCAAAAATTATACCTGGATTTTCTACTGTGTAGGGGGTTGGTGTCTCTATCACCTGCATTGTTCAATGATAAATTGTATTTGGTTATCTATCATCTTCCCTATCTCTATTTTCCTGTTGTCCTTTAGATGATTTAATATGCATTTATACTCATTATAAAATGTTTTTTAGATATTTATTGCTATCAGGACCATATGCAGACCTTCCCTGAAGTACAATGGGGTTACTTCCTGACAAACCCATTGTAAGTTGAAATATCATAAGTTGAAAATGCATTTAATACATCTAACCTACTGAACACCATAGATTAACCTAGACTACCTTAAATGTGCTTAGAACACTTAAATTAGCTCACAACTGGACAAAATCATCTAACACAAAGCTTATTTTATAATAAAGTATTCAAATCTCATGTAATTCACTGAATACTCTACTGAAAGTGAGTAGCAATGCCTGGATGGTTACAAAACGGTGATAAGTATATTGGTTGTTTATCTTCATGATTATTTGGCTGACTGGGAACTGCGGGTGCCCAGCATCATATGACAGTACTGTACCACATATCATTAGCCCAGGACATGATCAAAATTCAAAGTACAGTTTCTACTGAATGCTTATGACTTTTATAACCTCATAAAGTCAAAAAAATGTAAGTCAAACCATCATAAGCCAGGGACTGTCTGTATATCTGTTTTCCAAGTTTACTTGTTTTTAAGTAGAAATAATTGGTTATAATGAATTGTTTATTATTCACAGAAAAAGTTTAAAAGTTTCATGTGTACCTAAAATATACCAATACACAAAGTGACAAAAATCATTTGATGACCAAATCTGAAATCTATCCTTTTGTATTTCTTGGAAATCAGAAGAGGGAAAGTAAAATTTGTGTACACCCAATAATAAATATTACAAAATCTATTATTAGTATTTCATTTGCTAGCCCAAAGTTTTTTTATGTACATCTCCCTGTGATTTGCTTCATGAAAAAGGCCTTGTAACAGGAAGACTAAATGTATTCTAACAATAAAGAAAATAATTGCTTAACAGAAAACAGAAGGCTTGCAACTCTCCTCATTCTGGGTTCAGTATTTCAATTTTAAGACATAAGTTAGTGGCTATATGCATAGAAATTAACTCTGCATGCTAAATCCTAGTGTAAACGGAGTTTCAGATATAGATACACAGTCTTTTTGAATGATGATAATGCTTACTATCTTCAGGTTACTTAGAAATTCAGACTTTTTGGTTCATTTGTACAATGTCAAATGATCTTTTATACTTGACTACTTGTTATATATTTTTCTACCGTGTCAAAAACTTTAAAAATACACAATAAACATTAATGCAGTCATGACATTTTTGATAGCATTTTTTTCCTTTTAACTCTGCCTTGCTGGTGAAAATGAGGGTGGGGAGTTACTGACAGCATTCCTGAAAAATCAAGTCATTTTGCTGCTCTGGTCCTCAAGTGGGGGAAGGGGGCTACAGCACAAGAGGAAACTGGAGAGGAGGGGGAATGAGAACAGCAGCAGCAGGAGGAAGGAAATTAGAATTTTGGAGTGGCTGTTTGACTTGCTCTGTTCTTTGTACTACCAGAGATACATTTTTCCACTTTCAAATTCTTCACCATTGGATTTACTTGGATTTTGAGTGATCAGGCACAACCTATCACATTAAATTTGACGAAAAAATCCTAAAGTCATAAAGTTAAAAAAAAAAAAAGACTGCTAAATCTGACTACATAATTTTCCACAGAGGTTTTGTTTTGTTGTTGTTGTTTTAAAGGCCTCTTACAAAGTTAAAGATAAAACTAGGTGAAAAGCAGTACTATTTGTAGGGGTGATATCATTAATTTGCAAAGAACTCTTTGAAGCCAGTAAGTAAGTGCCCAACAAGGCAGCAGAAAAATTAGCAAAGTATATGAATAGGGAATTAATTATTAATGTAATGAAAGTGACTTTTGAACATATTAATAAATAGTAAAACTATCCTATAAGAAAATACAAGTGTAAGTATAGCAAAATTCTTTTGTTTACCTATGTGATTGGCAAAGATCCAAAAGTCTGATAGTATGCCATGTTGGCAAGACCAATAAAACATGAAACCTCAATCCCCCCAAGAAAAAAGAAACCTCAAATATTGTTATTAAATCTCTAATGACAGATGTCTAGATATGGATGCTTAAGTATTCATGTAATAGTTGTTTAAAGACTATTTCCCCCTGTAACACAACAGATCGTGTTTTGATTTTATAGTCTAAGAAAATACACTCTCATAAGCTAATAGCTCTGATCCAGGTGGTTTTCCTTCCTTAAATAGTCTTGGCGGGAGAATAAAAGTAAACCAACACCAGTCATGATTAGTTTCATTCCACTTAGCATGTATTCAGTCACATCCTCCATACCGACCAAAACAATGCTCTATTTTTGATAAGAAATGTAGAATGGATCTAAACTAACAGTGGCCACTTTTTGCATGTCTAGTTAAGTGCCAACAACTTTCAGTGTCACATTTGATCACAGTAGCATTGTATGGTGGGCAGTGTTATATTTTATCTATATTTTATAGATGATATAACTGAGGCTAAGTGGGAGGCAATATTTTAATGCCTGTGTATCTAACAGTCACTTCTTATGCATTACAACACCACAAGTGAAAGACTTGGAAGTTGAGACCTTGTCCTCTTCCCTTAATTTTCTACAGAGTTGCTCTGAGATCAACAAAATTGTAGCAGCAATTAGAAATTTATAAATCAGAAAGGGGCTCTGAAAGCTAAAATAAATATCATAAAGTCTAATTGCTAAAGCCCATATTCTTTACTAGAAGAGGATATCTTAAGCTGTCAGTATGTTACCAAGTTTAAATGTTTAGATTGTTAAAGACATTTTGTTAAAAATTCAAATAAGACAAAAAATTATAAAGCAAAGGTGCTTCATCCACTCCCCACTATTTTCAGAAGTAACTGCCAAAATTTTTACATTACCCTTCAAGAGGTCGGCCATGGATTTTTGTATCCATTCATTTATACGCAACATATAAAATCAGTTTTAATGTGCTTTTTCCTTCTTATATAAATGGAAGTGTATTTGCTTTCTCTTTGTTGCTTAACAATGTGCCTTAGAAATCTTTCTATGGTCAATCATAGATTTGCCACATCTTTTTAACTCCTCCATAGTATTCTACAATTTATTTACTCCCTTATTTAGATATTTTTTTCCTTTTCTTTTTGTTATTGCAAACACTGCTGCAGTGGACATAGAATATATGCAAAGATTTTAAATCTTATTAGCCACTATCAAATCATCCCCTAAATGAAGTATACCAATTTACACACCCAGCAATAGCACATAAAGGCACCCATTACCTCCCATTCCTGCCAAAATTAAATATGGCAATTGTGGTAGCCAAGCTTCAACGATCTTAACCTCCTGGCTTTCATGCTTTTCTTTTGTCCCTTCCACACCAAGTTAGAGATGACTTGCGTGTCCAACAGAATACGGTAAAAGTGACCACATGGGGGTATTTCTGAGATCTGATCACAGAAAACTTCGCTCTCTTCAGACTGCTTGCTCTGGAGGAAGTCACTTACTATATCATGGGGACACTCAGGTAAGTCTATGGAGAGGAATGGAGGCCTCTTTCCAACCTCCAGCACCAACTGCCAGCCACAGAAGTGTATCGTCCAGTCCCAGCCAAGCCTTTCACTGTAGCTTTATGAGAATAGGACACCCCAAGCTGGAACTGCCCAGTCAAACCATTACTGAATTCTTAGCATACAGAAACCATGAAAGATAATAAGTATTTTTTAAATTGAAATATAGTTGACACAAAATATTACATTAGCTTCAGGTGTATGACATGGTGAACAACTCTGTACGTTATGCTATGCTCACTAGTAAGTGTAGCTACCCCTGTAACCATACAGTGCTATTACAATACCATTTACTATAGTCCCTATGCTGTACCTTTTATTCCCATGACTTATTCATTCCATAACCGGAATCCTGTATTTCCTACACCCCATTCACTCATTATGCCCATCCCCTCACCTCACCTGCCTCTGGCAACCATCAGTTTGTTCTTTGTGTTGAGGAATCTGTTTCTGCTTTTTGTTTATTCATTTCTTTAGTTTTTAGATGCCACATGTAAGTGAAATCACATGGTATTTGTCTTTCTCTTATTACACTTAGCACAAGACCCTCTAAATGCATCCATGTTGTTGCGAATGGCAATCATTTTTTTCAGACAAAAAAAGTATTATGGCATTACGTATATACAAATAGGAAGTATCTCCACAAAGTATTCATATATCAGAAAAATCAGCGTGTAGAGTCATATGCAAACATGTTACCATTTGTGTTTAATGATATAAATGTAAAAAATATATTATATATTTGTATTTATTTATAAATTTTATCTATCTATAAATTATCTTTGGAAGTATCAAAGAAACTCGTAAAGGATGCTGCCTTTTAAGAGAGAAAAATGGATTCCCCACAATGTGAGATGAGGGTTGGACAGATAGAACTGAACAGATTCAGAGGTATTTAAAAAGAAGTCCCATTGATTGGCTGCATTTGAAGGTAAGGGACAATCAGCATTGACTCTCAGATTTCTTGCTTAGCTAACTAGCAAGAAGATACATACTCCAAGAGGAGCTCATTTTCTAATTTTTTAAACATTCATTATGTGTCAAATATGGGGAAAATGATGATTAAGTATTGTACATAATGGACTTGAAGTGGAGATATTCAGTATGTAACTGGATATGTAGTACAGAGAAAACATGCTATTTATTTATTTTATTTTATAAAAATTTTGTATTATGTTATTTAATACTGTAACTACTTCTAGCACCTTCTTCTCACAAGGGGATGATATAATTTCTCCTAAGACCAAAGGCCTTTTTTTAGTGAAGTACCTTGGCAGGCCACTTTTTTTTCAAGTTTTTGTAAGTTTTGAGCAGGCAGCTAAAAGATAAATGGGAATGGTTTTAATGGAATGATGAAATCTAAGATCATTTTAGAATACGTCAAGAAGTATGCAAAGTAAGGTCACAAAAGCAACATTTGGCAGAGATTTTTAATATAACATATAATGCATAGAAGCCCTGGCAGAATTAAATGAGGTATCCAGAGACTAGCAGCAAGAAGCTTTGCCACCCTTTGCCTGAAGGAAAAAAGAAGGGAATGGAAATTAGTAAGAACTGGAGCCATAAAGGGGACCATAGGATATTGAGCAGTCAAGGATTTAACTACTGCAGAATTTTAGTGATGTGGCAGGGAGAAATAGAAGAAAATGGTATCAAATCATCCCAAAATTTATTGGTTTAAAGCAACAAGCATTTTAAAAATAAACAAAACAACAAGCATTTTATATTTACTCACAAACCCAGTGGGTTCTCTCTCTGGTCTGGGCTAGCATATATAATCTCTGCTATATTGTCTGCTGAGTCTAGAAAATGGAAAATCAACAATGACATCACTCACATATTTGGTGGTTGGTAAGTTGGCAGTGGGAGCTAGCTAACTTATCAGCCAAGCCACCTCAGTTTTCTCCACCTGGCCTCTCGTTTGTGAGATGCAAAACACTTTTGTGCTATTATCCTATTGGACAGAACAAGACACATGGCCAAGTCCAGAGTTGGTGTGGAATAGTACTCAGAATAAAAAGGAAGCAACTACTGATTTATGAATGAATTGCAAAGGCAATATGTTGGGTAAAAAAAAGGGGGGAGAAAAGATGGCAGAGGAGTAGGAGACCCCTTTTTCAGCTGGTCACCTGAGTCGAGCTGGATATCTACCGGACCATCCTGAAAACCCACAGAATCAGCCTGAGACACAGGAAGATACATCTGGATCTCTACAAATGAACATCTCCAGCACTGAGTATTGAGGTACAAAGAGGGGAGCTGTAAATCCACGCACAGATATCGGAAGATAAATGAAAGGGGGAGGGACTGCTGCACTCCAGCGCCCAGAAGCAGTAGCCACCTGCACTGGGGAGGTGGCCAGACTCCTGGACCTGCACCCGCAAGAAAGCAGACTGAGACTGCGAGCCCGGGAATGCGCGTGTGACCAGACTGAAAAACGGAGCTCTGGAGCACTCACTCGATCTAGACTGAAACCAGGAGCTCGGGAGTGCTCATTCGACCAAACGGAAAACCGGAGCTCTGGAGCGCTCACTGGAACCGACTAAAACCAGGACCTCAGGAGCGGGAGCGCACACAGACTGAAAACTGGAGCTCCGGAGCGCTCACTGGAACCGGGCTGATACCAGGCGCTTGGGAGCATGGGCAAAACCAGACTAAAAAACCAGCACTCTGGAGCACGAGCGAACCACACTGAAATAGGGAGGTCAGGAGTGCGCGCAGGAACCAGGGGTGGCTGGTGGTATTAGAAGCACAAAGGACAGAGACTTGCAGGCCCTGGAAGTGAGGGCTGGGACAGTGGCTGAGGGGTGCACAATCAGGTCACTGCATGGTTTTTGGCAGCACAGACAGAAACAGAGTTAAAGTGGCCAAGAGAGCTCAGTGGAGAGCGGACTGCGATCTGTCTGTTCTGAGACAGAGGCTAGGATATGGCCACTGGTGCTCTGACTCTCAGAAGAGTCACAGAAAACCGCCAGGGAAAGCAGCCGGAGAACAAAAGTCCAGAAATACCAGCTCACATTGTGCCCATCCCCATCCCCCTCTCAGGGGACAGGGTGACTCTACCCAAATAGGTTTGCCTGACTATCAGCGCGGCAGGCCCCTCCCCCAGAAGGTAGGCTGAAAAATCAGGAAGCCCACATCCCTATGGTCCCTATAAAACAAGTGCACACTGCCTGGGTCCTGGTCAATAATTTGGGCTCTGGGCATCCCTGCAAACTCTCCTCATCAGAATGACGAGGAGGAGAAATCCCCCCCCCCCAGCAAAGAAAAGATAATGAGTCTGTGGCCTCTGCCACAGAATTGATGGATACGGATATAATCAAATTGTCAGAAATGGAGTTCAGAGTAACGATGGTCAAGATGATGTGTAGACTTGAAAAAAATATTAATGAAAATATTAATGAGAATATAGAATCTCTAAGGGCGGACATGAGAGCAAATCTGGCAGAAATAAAAAATGCTATGAATCAAATACAGTATAAAACTAGACGATCTGACGGCCAGGGTAAATGAAGCAGAAGAACAAATTACTAAATTGAAGGATGGGATGGTAGAAGAGAAAGTTAAAATAGAAACTTGGCTCAAAAAAATCCATTCTCAAGAATATAGATTATGGGAGATTACTGACTCAATGAAACATTTCAATGTCAGAATCATCGGCATCCCCAAGGGGGTGGAGAAAGAGAGAGGTCTAGAAGAGATATTTGAACAAATTATAGCTGACAACTTCCCTAATCTGGCAGAGGAAACAAGCATTCGTGTCCAAGAGGCAGAGAGGACCCCTCCCAAGGTCAATGAGAACAGACCTACAACAAGTCATGCCATAGTGCAATTCGCAAATATTAGATTCAAGGATACAGTATTGAAAGTGGCCAGGGTGAAGAAATTCCTTACGTACAGAGGTAAAAATATCAGAATAACATCAGACCTGTCTACACAGACCTGGCAAGATAGGAAGGGTTGGCAGCGTATTTTAAAAGCTCTATCCGAGAAGAACATGCAGCCAAGGATCCTTTACCCAGCAAGGCTGTCATTCAGAATTGAGGGAGAGATAAGAGATAAGGACCTTCCTTCCAGGATCAGCAGAAACCGACTGAATTCGTAACCACCAAAACAGCACAACAGGAAATATTAAGGGGGGTTCTATAAAATAAAAAGGCCCCAAGAGAGATACAGAACAGAAATTTACAATCTATAGAAACAAAGACTTCACAGGCAACACATAATTAAAATCTTATCTTTCAATAATCACTCTCAATGTGAATGGCCTACATGCTCATATAAAATGCCACAGATTGCAGATTGGATAGTAAGACATGACCCATCCATTTGCTGTCTACAAGAGACTCATCTTGAACCTAAATATAAATCCAGACTGAAAGTGAAGGGATGGAGAAACATTTTTATGCCAATGGACCTCAAAAGAAAGCTGGGGAAGCAATTCTCATATCAGACAGATTAGATTTTAAACTAAAGACTGTATTCAGAGATACAGAAGGATACTATATTATTCTTAAAGGACGTATCCAACAAGTGGATGTGACTATTGTAAATATCTATGTCCCCAACAGGGGAGCAGCTAGATACACAAGCCAACTCTTAACCAGAAAGAAGAGACATATTGATAATAATACGTTAATAGTAGGGGACCTCAACACTCTGTTCTCAGCAAAAGACAGATCACCTAAGCAGAAAATGAACAAAGAAACAAGAGCTTTGAATTTTATTCTAGACCAGATGGACCTCATAGATATATACAGAACACTACACCCCAGAACAACAGAATACTCATTCTTTTTGAATGCACATGGAACTTTCTCCAGAATAGACCATATACTTGGTCACAAAACAGGTCTCAACCAATACCAAAAGACTGAAATTATTCCCTGAATATTCTCAAACCACACTGCTTTGAAATTGGAACTCAATCACAAGGAAAAATTTGGAAGAAACTCAAACACATGGAAACGAAGAACCATCCTGCTCAAGAATGATTGGGTAAATCAGGAAATTAAAAATCATTTAAACAATTTATGGAGACCAACGAGAATGAAAACACATCAGTCCAAAACCTATGGGACACTGCAAAGGCAGTCCTAGGGGAAAATACATAGCCATCCAAGCCTGAATCAAAAGAAGAAAAAAATCTAAAATGCAGTTTTTATATTCTCACCTCAAGAAGCTGGAGCTGGAAAAGAAGAACAGGCCTAACCCACGCACGAGAAGCAGTTGATCAAGATTAGAGCCGAGATCAATGAATTAGAAACCAGGAGCACAGTAGAGCAGATCAACAGAACTAGAAGCTGGTTCTTTGAAAGAATAAATAAGATCAATAAACCACTGGCCAGACTTACTCAAAAGAATAGAGAAAAGGCCCAAATTAATAAAATTATGAATGAAAGGGGAAGGATCACAACCAACACCAATAAAATAGGAAGGATCATTAGAAACTTTTATCAACAGCTTTATGCCAATAAACTAAACAACCTGGAAGAAATGGATGCCTTCCTGGAAACCTATTAACTATCAAGTCTGAAACAGGAAGAAATTTATTATTTAAACAGACTGATTAATCATGAAGAGATTGAAGCAGTGATCAAAAACCTCCCCCAAAACACGAGTTCAGGGCCTGACAGACTCCCCGGGAATTCTACCAAACATTCGAAGAAGAAATAATACTTACTTTCCTGAAGCTGTTTCAAAAAAAAGAAACAGAAGGAAAACTACCAAACTCATTCTATGAGGCCAGTATTACCATGATCCCCAAACCAGGCAAAGACCCCATCAAAAATGAAAATTACAGATCGATATCCCTGATGAATATGGACACCAAAATTCTCAACAAGATCCTAGCTAATAAGATCCAACAGTACATTAAAAGGATTATCCATCATGACCAAGTGGGATTCATCCCTGGGATGCAAGGGTGGTTCAACAATCACTAATTGATCAGTGTGATAGAACACATTACTAAGAGAAGAGACAAGAACCATATGAGCCTCTCAACTGATGCAAAAAAAGCATTTGACAAAATACAGCATCCTTTCCTGATTAAAACGCTTCAGAGTGTAGGGATAGAGGGTACATTCCTCAATTTCATAAAAACCATCTACGAAAAGCCTATGGCAAATACCTGTCTCAATGTGGAAAAGCTGAGAGCCTTTCCCTTAAGATCAGGAACACCACAAGGATGCCCATTCTTGCCATTATTATTCAACATAGTATTAGAAGCCCTTGTAACAGCAATCAGAAAACAGAAAGGGATAAAAGGTATTCAAATCGACAAAGAAGAATTCAAACTGTCTCTCTTCGCAGATGACATGATCCTGTATATGGAAAACCCAAAAGACTCCACCCCGAAATTACTAGAACTTATAGAGCAATTCAGCAATGTGGCAGGATACAAAATCAATGCTCAGAAATCAGTTGCATTTCTATGCACGATCAATGAGACTGAAGAAAGAGAAATTAGGGAATAGATTCCATTTAGAATAGCATCAAAAATCATACGATATCTCAGAATTAACTTAACCAGAGAGAAAAAGGATTTATACTCTGGAAACTACAGATCACTCTTGGAAGCCATTGAAGAAGACACAAAAAGATGGAAAAAGATTCCATGCTCATGGATCAGAATAATAAACATAATTAAAATGTCTACGCTACCCAGAGCAATCTACAGTTTCAATCCCGTCCCGATCAAAATACCAATGACATTTTTCAAAGAACTGGAACAAACAACCCTTAAATTTGTGTGGAACCAGAAAAGGCCCCGAATCGCCAAGGAATTGTTGAAAAGGAAAAACAAAGCTGGGGGCGTCACGCTGCCAGATTTCAAGCTTTACTACAAAGCTGTGATCACAAAGACAGCATGGTACTGGCACAAAAACAGACACATAGAGCAATGGAACAAAATAGAGAACCCGGAAATGGACCTTCTGCTCTATGGGCAAGTAATCTTTGACAAAGCAGGAAAAAACATCCAGTGGAAAAAAGACAGTCTCTTCAATAAATGGTGCTGGGAAAATTGGACAGCTATATGCAAAAGAATGAAACTTGACCACTTTCTCACACCATACACAAAGATAAACTCCAAATGGATGAAGGACCTTGATGTGAGACAGGAATCCATCAAAATCATAGAGGAGAACATAGGCTGTGACCTCTTTGACATCATCCACAGCAACTTTTTTCATGACACATTTCCAAAGGCAAGAGAAACAAAAGAAAAATGAACTTGTAGGACTTCATCAAGATAAAAAGCTTCTGCACAGCCAAGGAAATAGTTCAAAAAGCTAAGAGGCAGCCCACGGAATGGGAGAAGATATTTGCAAATGATACTACAGATAAAAGACTGGTATCCAAGATCTCCAAAGAACTTCTCAAACTCAATACACAAGAAACAAATCAAAAAATGGGCAGAAGGTATGAACAGACAGTTTTCCAATGAAGACATACAAATGGCTAACAGACACATGAAAAAATGTTCAAAATCATTAGCCATCAGGGAAATTCAAATCAAAACCACACTGAGATACTACCTTATGCTAGTTAGAATGGCAAAAATTGACAAGGCAGGAAACAACAAATGTTGGAAAGGATGTGGAGAAAGGGGATCCCTCCTACATTGTTGGTGGGAATGCAAGTTGGTACAGCCACTTTAGAAAACAGTGTGGATGTCCCTTAAAAAGTTAAAAATTGAGCTACTGTATGATACAGCCATTGCATTACTGGGGATTTATGCCAAATATACAGATGTAGTGAAGAGAAGGGCCATATGCACCGCAATGTTCATATCAGCATTGTCCACAATAGCTAAATTGTGGAAGGCACCATCAACAGATGACTGGATTAAGATTTGGTTCATATACACAACGGAATATTACTCAGCCATCAAAAAGAACGATTTCTCAATATTTGCTGCAACATGGATGGGACTGGAGGAGATAATGCTAAGTGAAATAAGTCAAGGAGAGAAAGACAATTACCATAAGGTTTCACTCATTTATGGAACATAAGAAGTAGGAAGATCAGTAGAAGAAAGGGAAGAAGGGGGGCTAAACAGAAGGGGGAATGAACCATGAGAGACTATGGACTCTGGGAAACAAACTGAGGGCTTCAGAGGGGAGGGGGGTGGGGGAATGGGATAGGCTGGTGATGGGTATTAAGGAGGGCACGTATTGTATGGTGCACTGTTGTTATACGCAAGTAACGAACCATGGAACTTTACATCAAAAACTAGGGATGTACTGTATGGTGACTAACATAATAAAAAAATATTATTATTAAAAAAATTAAAAAGATAGAGCTAGCATATGTTCCAGGACCCCCACTTCTGAGTATATACCCAAAGGAACAGAAATCAGAATCTTGAAGAGATATATGTATTCCAACGTTCACTGCAGCGTTATTCACAATAACCAAGAGATGGGCCTAAATATCCATTGAATAGATAATGTGGTGTATACATACAATGAACTATTACTCGGACTTAAAGAAAAAAAAATCATGCTCTTCACATTAACACTCATGAACCTGAAAGATATTATGTTAAGTGAAGTAAGCCAGAGACAGAAGGCCAAGTATGACATGATACCACTTATATGAGGAATCTAAACTAATCAAAATCACAGAAGCAGAGAGTAAAATGATGGTTGCCAGGTACTGGTGGGTGGGGGAACAAGGAAGTATTGGTCTAGTCAAAGGTTACAAAGTTTCAGTTTTAAGATGAATTATTTTTGGAGTTCAAATTAACATCATAATGACTACCATTAACAATAAAGTGTTGTACCTTGAAATCTGCTTAGAGAGTAAATCTTTTTTTTTATTTTTTTTATTTTTATTTTTATTTTTTTTTAAGATTTTATTTATTTATTTGACAGAAATAGAGACAGCCAGCGAGAGAGGGAACACAAGCAGGGGGAGTGGGAGAGGAAGAAGCAGGCTCATAGTGGAGGAGCCTGATGTGGGGCTCGATCCCATAACGCCGGGATCACGCCCTGAGCCGAAGGCAGACGCCTAACCGCTGTGCCACCCAGGCGCCCCTAGAGAGTAAATCTTAAATGTTCTCACCACACATCCACAAAATGGTAACTTTGTGAGGTGATAGAAATTAACTAACTTTATTGTGTTGATTGTTTTATACATTAAAATCATTACAATGTATGCTTTAAATTCAAAAAATTATAAATTATATTTTAATTATATTTTAATTTTAATGTGTACCATGCAAAGGCACAAATATCTTCTCCTCAATTTTTGACTCTTTTGGGACCTAAACTGTGCTAAAGCTCTCCTGAAGCAGAAAGGAATAACCAACAAAATTATTCTTTGCTTTTCTTTCCACCATGTTATATTTTCTCCAACAGGACAAAGCATTTCCATTAGTCCTGCTCCTTTCTCCATTTGTAAAATCGTCAAGGTTATGGGCTGTAACTCTTGTACACAAACAAATTCTCTCACATAATTACCCCTAATGAAGGTGATTTCTACTATCACAACTCTCCTCTGGGTCTCTTGGTCACTGCAATCCAATGACATCAAGTCACTAATTAGCTTCAAACTACTTTAATGGCTTTCTTCAATCTATGTGCTGAAGATACTTCAAGGTATAAACAGTGGAGATTAAAGTCTGGAAAGGCATGGGTTCCCCTACACTTGCACCCCACCCAATGGATCCTGAAGAAGGTTGTTTCTCCCAGACTATGCAATATAAGGCTAGGGACAAGACGGGCACTGTTGTTCTGCAGCCTCCTAATTTGGTCACAACAGGAACAGAGAGAGACAATTAGCCCTCACCCTTTCAATTAATTTTTGAATATTCTATGACCATGTTGCCTAATAGCTGCCCAAATATCTAAGTCTAAGAAGCAACTGAAGGCCATGTTTCTTCGCTAATACCAGAATGGGTTTATCCTTTTAATTGGATATAATTTTATTTCAATACAACCTTTTATAATTTTATCATTGAATTAATTTTTGGGGATGGGTCACGCTTTCAAAAGCCAGAGAATTAGAGAATATTAGAATTAGGAGGGAGATTTCTTCCCTCTTTTTTTGAAGAGACACAGAGCACCATGAAGGGTATGTGATTTGCCTAAAATTGTGATGATATTTATTGAGAGGCAGAATTTGAATAGATACTTTGTGTAACTCAGGCTACTACTTCTCTTATAGTCCACAATGTCTTTGAACATCATTTGTTGATTTGGATTTCAGGCTATTTTAAACCTTATAATTAGAATGCTCCTTGTTAATTCATGACTAGAAAATACAAGTAACATGAAAATCCAAATATCTTGCCTGATATATAACCTTCTTGTGAGAAAAAAAAAAAGAGGATAGTCCATATATGATCACTATCTTTTACAATCTTATTAATACTATGTTAAATTATTTATATTGCTATTACACAAAATGTTTGATCCAATTATCTGATGATCATATATAATACATCTTTGAGAAGCAGGGAACAAAGTTATCTAAAATTTGAATCAAGGGGTATTGAGATGAAGGGAAGAAAAAGCCTAAATATTTCCTAACATGGTTTTGATAAAATGATACAATATTCTCATACTCTCTTTATAGACCTCAATCATATAACAATTACTATCCTAAGTGATACTTCCTAAAAAATATTCTTGCTGATCCTTAAAAGAAAACTTATATGAAATTGTTGCTAATTGTTGCCGAAACTCCCCCTTATGAACAATATTTAAATCTCTAAAGAACTTCATCCATACTTCTGGACTTGTCAGATAAGGTTAAGTTGAAAAAAAAGCATTTTCCTAATATATGTGGGTAAATATCCTGTACTTGAAGCTGCAGTGGAGACTAAGAAATAATCCTCTTCGTGTGATCCTTAGTTGCATATGATTGGTATCGATTTCTAGAGGTCTCTGAAAGTTATTTGTAATCATCTAGTTGACTGCTATTGAAGACAGAAGTGAGATAGCGACAGGTAGACTGAATTCTTTGCAAAACTGTGAAACAGGAAATTTTGCTTTAGCAAGTCTTCCTTTTTGTCTACTCCTTTGTCTCTTAGATTCCTGAGGGCTCCAAGTACTCCATCAGCTACTCTGGACCTGAATTCAAATACTGCATTCAGCCTTCTCTCACCTCTATGAAGACAGTACATCCTGGCTACGGACATCCTCTATTTCCTTCTTATTTAAAAGCAAACTTTATGATTCATCTCTGCAGAGCCAGGTCTATTTCCTTAGGAGATGTGGAAGTAACAACTAAATACTTACTAAGCATTAATGACTACAAATTATAGGACATATCCACACACCCCATTTCATCTTAGGTAAGTGAAAGGACTTTGCCAGTATCCTTACAAAGACCATGCACCAGCATTTACCTCCTGTGAGCGTTACATTTCTGATCCAGATCTGGGGGGGAGTCGAGGGAGTGGCAATGCTGAAAAACTTGTGAAAGATGGATCTTTGATCTGAGAGAGTGTTTGCTGGCCTCTTATAAACAATACTCCCACTTACTTCATTTAATCCACCAGTCATAGTATCCAAAATAGAAGTAGTAGGAAAAGATTTGACAGAATTTCAAAAAGGAGGGACCTCAGGGTCATCCAGTACAACCCTGTATGCATGCATTAATTTAATTTCAAATAGTACAAGAAATGAAAGATTGGTCTTTGCAAGAACACATCTACTAATAAGAAACTCATTCTTGGATGAATCAGGTCATACTATCTTTGAGCATGTAAAATTATCAGAAAGTACTCTGATTTGAAACAATACATTTTATTTTATTTTAAATATTTTATTTTTTTGTGAGAGTGAGATAGCACAAGCAGGGGGAGCAGCAGAGGGAGAGGAAGAAGCAGGCTTCCCGCTGAGCAGGGCGCCTGACTTGGGGCTTGATCCCAGGACCCTGGGATAGATGCTTAACCAACTGAGCCACCCAGGTGCCCCTATTTTTTAAAATTTTATTTATTTATTGAGAGACCATGTATGAGTGAGGAGAGGGGGAGAAGGAGAGGGAGAGAGAGAGAATCCTCAAGCAGATTCTGCACTGCACATGGAGCCCCACGAGAGGCTTGATCCCACAACCCTAAGATCACGGCCTGAGCCAAAACCACTAACAGATTTTTTTAGAATTTAAAAACCATTAACATAGTTTTTAAAAATTTTAATAGCTTTACATTTTCACTATATTACAGCAGTTTTATTTGGTTTAAAAAGATACCTATTTCACTTAAAAGTAATGTGCTCACCAGTGAAGAAAATGAGGACTCATCAATGTCACTAAATAAAAAAGGGATGATTATTAGTAAGTGATCTCTCAGGAGACAAGTTACAAACCTAACTGCTCTATCGCCAGTGCACAGCACAGTGCCCTGAGAAAGGAGGCATTTACTTACTTACAGAGCAAATCACCTAAGGAAGAATGCATTTATATCAGAACTAAAGGATTTCTATTTAGAGTACACTATTTAGAGCTTCTGTAGCTCATCATGTTGGTTTTCTATATTGAGAAACCCAACTCTTGACTGAATCAATTTGCCTACTATTTTCCCCCATGGAAAACAGGGTCTTTTCTTTCTTCTCGCTCCCCCCCCCCCCAAGGAACCACTGACGTGGAAGCATAGAGCTTTGAAGAAGATTTATTGGGAGGATGATTCCTGTGGTGATTTTCTCACATAAGTGGATTATGTGTTTTATTTCTAAGGATACCAGAAAGTCTTCTCTGCCACCTCTTTCTGCTGTATCTATAGAAGGTCTCCCTGGGAGATTCATTCCCTGCACTTAATTTAAGGCTTTGCTGTTTCTGACAGGACACATATGAACCCCTACTAGTTGGTCTTGTTGGGTATCATTTCCTTGCCTGCTTCTAGGCATTCATTACAGTATTTGTGTCTAGGAGTCTAAGGGTCAGGGTGTTTCCCAGGGAGGATAGGCCATGCTGTACCTGGAGTTCACTTAAAAACAGGCTACCAAGAAGTAATGAGGAAGGGAAAAATGCACTGAGGAGAATGTGGTGGCTCCTCAAAGACAAACTTAGTCCATTATATTAACTTACCTCCAGCCTGTTCTGACTTCAGATGCTGTTGTTAGTCTCTTTTGAAAATCCTAGAGCCATAACTTTGATATAATTGGTGATAATATGTGAATTAATTCTTTGGGGGAATTTTCCAGAGAACTGGAGATTTTAAATATAGGGGTGAGTCACTGAATTTGGTTCCAGGAAGTTAAAATTATTCATCACATGCCCTGTCTTTATGTGTAAATCCTCCAGCGAAACTCAAGGAAACACTAGGCGATTTGCAGTTAAGAAGACATTGCAATTTAAGAAGACATTAATATCAAAAACTGCAGATAATTAGAAACCACTAAAATAAGACACTCTTCCAAAGACCTGATTTAGAGGTATATAGTGAGAGATTTCTTTACATTTCACATTTTATTTTTCTTATTCACTATACAATGTTTCCAAGTTCCAGATAGCTTATAAAAGTATAAATAACATAAAAGGGAGAAAGTGTTGATAAAACAGAATGTAGAATAACTGAGTAAAAAAGAAGAAATATTGTTTTTCCATGCTCTGAATTTCTTACTATGAATACTACTGTATAATACAACTATAATTTTTAAAAGCCCCACCAAATCAAATGAAATGTCAGTCATAATTCAATATTACATCCGTGGATATTAGCAACAATGGCTGAGCTTAATGAAGCTTAACATGAGGGAATAATTGAAAAGAACAAATGCACTAGATTCCTTCTTATAATAGAACTCCAGGAAGAGATGAGTCACAACTCTAGGAAGAGTTCCAATAACCTCTAGATTTTTGGGTTTTGCAAGGTTTTGTATTTTAGTTCATACAATTTGAATAGAGAAGGGAATAAGATCTAATCACTCAAGGCAATGATTCTGCCTATGAGCTCTCACACAATCTAATGGTATCTCTTTATCTCCTGGATTTTTTATTAATAAATAAAATATGCACAAAAGTACACATGGCAGATCTTGCACATATTTCAAGTTTTCACAAAGCAAACACTTCCATGTACCTATCAACCACATCAAGAAACAGAACATTACCAGTACTTCCCATCCTGTCACCTTCCTGTCCCTAGTCCCCTTCCAGGATAACCACTCCAGGAGCCTTTTTAATACCACAGACTAGTGTAGACTATTTTTGAACTTTATTTAAGCTAGGTTCATACAGTATACACACTTTTGTGTCTAACTTTTGGGGTCAACATTGTGAAATTGTCTTCCTCTGTGTTAGCCATTCAAAAAATTGTTATGCAGTTTGTAAAAAAAAAAACTGATTCAGATTTTGGCTCTGTAATTTCTTAGACTGGATTTCTATAATGTCAAGAAAACATTTCAGATTTTCAATTTCATTTGTAAAGTAAGTAGATTACATTCTTCAAATTCATATAACTGGATATACCAGTGTCAAACATCTCCTCAACAACTCTCCCCTCCATCCCTCTTTATTATTGTTATTATGCTGGCTATATAATTTTTAATGATGCATGAAAATTCAGACACATAAATGTAAGTAGAAATTAGAACATCTAAGGAGGGAAGTGGGAAATGAAATGAAAGCCATGCTCACTGATTGATCTTTGTCTCTCTCCTATTCAGGTAACAAGATAAATTCCTTCCAAAGTCAATGAGTGAGATAAATCATTCCCGGGTGACCGAGTTTGTGTTGCTGGGGCTCTCTAATTCCAAGGAGCTCCAACCTTTCTTGTTTCTCATATTTTCACTACTTTACCTAGCAATACTGCTGGGAAACTTTCTTATCATCCTCACGGTAACCTCAGATTCCCGCCTTCACACCCCCATGTACTTTCTGCTCGCAAACCTCTCTTTTATAGATATATGTGTTGCCTCTTTTGCTACCCCCAAAATGATTGCAGACTTTCTGGTTGAGCACAAGACTATTTCTTTTGATGCCTGCCTGGCCCAGATTTTCTGTGTTCACCTTTTCGCTGGCAGCGAAATGGTGCTCCTTGTATCCATGGCTTATGACCGTTATGTTGCTATATGCAAACCTCTCCACTACATGACGATAATGAGCCGCCGTGTGTGTATTATTCTCGTTCTCATCTCCTGGCTTGTGGGTTTCATCCACACTACTAGCCAGTTGGCATTTACTGTTAACTTGCCTTTTTGTGGCCCGAATCAGGTAGACAGTTTTTTCTGTGACCTCCCTCTAGTGACCAAGCTGGCCTGCATAGACACTTACGTTGTCAGCCTGCTTATAGTTGCAGACAGTGGCTTTCTTTCTATGAGTTCTTTTCTTCTCTTGGTTGTCTCCTACACTGTGATACTTATCACAGTCAGGAACCGTTCCTCTGCTAGCATGGCAAAGGCACGCTCCACACTGACTGCTCATATCACTGTTGTCATACTGTTCTTTGGACCATGCATCTTCATCTATGTGTGGCCCTTCAGCAGTTACTCTGTTGACAAAGTCCTTGCTGTGTTTTACACCATCTTTACTCCCATTTTAAACCCAGTTATCTACACTCTGAGGAACAAAGAAGTGAAGGCAGCTATGTCAAAACTGAAGAGTCGGTACCTGAAGCCTGGACAGGTTTCTACAGTCGTAAGAAATGTTCTTTTTTGGGAAACAAAGTAAACATACACAACTGTAACTACTGTAGCCTTGTCTCTACACAATTA
>NW_024426896.1:0-4984 GCF_017311325.1 Ursus maritimus | reverse complement strand
AAATAATTTTTATATGACTTGGTTTTGTCCTTTTTTTTAAATAATAATTTTTTATTATATTATGTTAGTCACCATACAGTACATCCCTAGTTTTTGATGTAATGTTCCATGATTCATTATTTGCGTAGAACACCCAGTGCATCATGCAATACATGCCCTCCTTAATACCCATTACCAGCCTATCCCATGGACTTTGTCCTTTTTTAAATCAATTTGAGAGGCTTCTGAGATAAACTGTGAACTGCCTAGCTCACTCATTAAAGAAGCAACAGCAGATATTCAAGGGGAGCTTTCTTGAAGTATGGATATGACTTATGTGATTCCCCTATAATCCTCGTATCTCCATCATTAAGAGAGAAAACTACACCACTGTTTGTCCACAGGAGTGCCTAATTAGCTCACTGGCTTAAAAGAGACTAAAATGTGGGTAGAGAAGTACGCTTTCATTAAAATCACTTTAAGATGTTAGCTAAAATATGACAGATCACCTATTCAATGTATAGCTGAGCTTTAAGGAGTGTAAGGAAAATCCCCAGGAACCAACAGTGAACAGAGAACTGAAAACAAAAACAGTAAACACATGACCTGATGCTTTGGCAGCTGGGAGGGAGAAGGGCATTGACTCAATAATTAAAAATTGTAGAAAAGAAGGTAAGTCCTTACCCTTAATTAAATTGGGTGTGGGGACCTAAGGTCTCCTTCCCTTTCCTTCATTTCTCCATATAATAGCCAGTGATCTTTAAAAATATAAATGAGATTATATTTAAAACTTAAAACTCTCTAAAGTCTTCCTATTACTGTTGATATCCAATTGAATCTTCTTGCTTTACCCTGCAATCCCTAGATCAGCATTCTCAACTAGGATGGTATTGCCCCCAAAGGGCAAAGGGGGAGAAAATTGATCCCTGGTGTGAGAGATGAAAAGAACCTTACCTGTTACAATGGTTTGTGACCCTCTTATTTTTATTTTTAAAATAGATTTTGGGTTCTCATTGGGTTTTCTTGGATATCCCATGAGCAACACTGACATTGAGTTCATGGAAGATATACAAAATGTATGCAAGATCAGCATTACAAAACCTTAGCAAATAGGTGGCTGTGATTGGCGGACTTTCAATCCATTGCTTATTCCTGAAGTCCTATCATGAGAAGTGGCCTATGCATGCCTATTGGCTGTCCTTGACTACCTTTATGTTTTATCCTCCATGCCCTTGTGTGTAATGTGAGCTTTGAGAATTAAAACAGCATATATTTAATTCTACAAAAATCCAACTCATTTGTGCCAAATGATGCAAGGAAAAAATGTCAGTGATATATGAATAAATAACAGCTAGTTAAAACTTATATCAAGCCAGTTAAAAGTTGGGTTCACTAAAAATAGCTTTTAAAAAAATAATTTTTTCAATTGTTTTGCTTCTGTTGGAAAAACAGTTTTCAAATTATTTTAAAAATGTGATTATAATATGTGTATAAATTTATAGTTTGCATATGTAAATTTATACACTATCCTTTATATAGGTAAATAAATTCCATTAAAATCCCTCAACAAATACAGTTAAATTAGAAGTTAATAACTTCCTAATTTTTAATTTAACTTCTCTCTTCAAATTTTACTTACTCTTAACCCTACATCAAGCTTGCTATTTTTACGTATGTATTTTTATGTATAAAGCACACATACACATACACATTTTAAACAGTTTGCCATTTAAGATACATTGAATTGTAAGTAATAGTAAACTTGTTTTATGTATAAAATAGCTTTATCAAAATTGCTTTATCTATAAAAGTTTTTTTCTATCTCATAACTTGGAGTCAGAGGTAGGACTCCAGAAATGGGTCTGATCAGCAGCTTAATGAAATGATCAAAGGGCTCAAAGTATTCCCAGTCCCCGCTTTGTCATCTTCATTATGTTAGCTTTGCCCTCAGGCTGGTTACAGAGATTCCAAGGGTTTTATATGATATAGCATCCTTAAAAAACAAAAGGAAACATCATTTCCTGTTTCTCTTTCTTAACAGGAAAGAAAATTTTTTCAGAGCTCCCCAGCAGACATATTATTACATTTAATTGCCAGGATTAGATCATATGCCAAATGCTAAACCAATCACTTGCAGGAGGATTGTTACCATGATTAGCTTAGAGTAACTTTTTAGAGTGGGATCACTAGAACAACAATCTCCCTTTTTTGTTTATCTTGGCTCTGATATCTTCCCTGTGCTGCTTACATCCTTAGTCTCCAGATGATGGTATGATTAATAGAGCAGCTTGATCTTCATATCCTCTCAGGTTCACTTATGTCCAATGGAAAAGATTATCTACCTCATACCTAGGTTTGTGCAAAATACCATTGTGCCTCATTGTCTCTGACTAGGTTGTGTGCCTACTCCTCAATCAACTCTAACAGTATTTCAGTGCTCTGAAAGGTCAGACTTAAGTTGTTACAAAGAGGAAAATGGCGGCACTATTACCAGAAGAACTGTGATTGGATGCTAGGCTGTAATACCAATCTATGTTACGATTCAACACATTTTGCTGCCAGCATTTATATGAACCCTTCTTGCCATATATACTCATTCAAAAATGTCTCCACAAAAGTGTTCTTTCAACAAGTACTGGTGGAATGGGAATTGTTTTCATCTGTTTGGAAAATATTTTTGCAAGAGTAACTGTTATTTTAACTCTTAAGGCAATAGATTAGTTTGACTGTTTTTGTGTTTAAATAAATTGGAAAGAAAAATGTGTACCCTTTTGTTGTCTTCGTTTTTCAACATATTTGTAAGATTTATTCATGTTGTTGAATGTGGCTGTAGTCTCATTGTATGAATATGCCAACACATATCCAGTCTTCTGTTGATGGAAATTTGGGTGATTTCCAGTTTAGAGCTATTACAAATAGTTGAACACATGTATTTTATAATAAATTATTGGGCTTTGGATTTTAGTGATAGGAACCAGTAATTCAAGAAACATTCATTGAAAAAACAAAAACTGGATGAAATAGCAAAAACTAAATCTGCCAAGGCAACTGAAAACTAAGAATATATGAAATACTTACCCAGCTAAGATATAGGGAAGAACAGAGAAATGGTGAAGTTAGTGAATGTTTTTCCCTTGGGGAAGTTAACCCATTCTAGAGGGACTGCTAAAAGGCTTAGAAGCTCAGAAGAGATTATGACCTCTTGTTGAAGCTAAGGATACAGAATTTGGAGCTTAGAGCCTTGGTAAGCCCCCCTCACTTTTGGTTGGGATGCCAGGCATGATATCCCAGGAAAAAGGGTTAATCAGAACTAAATAAACCCTTACATAAAGGAAAGTGTACCTGCAAATTGCTTTCCATAAAAAAATTGCATGAATTTTCATTTGCATCAGCACTAAATGTGAAACCCTTTCTCATGTTCAGTGACATTAATATTTTAATGTTCTTTCATACTTTGATAATTGAGTCAAGATTTTTATTCATCCTATACTTCCTTTTAGGAATTATTTTAATGTTTTAAGCTTTTTCTGTTAACATTCAACCCATCACCTGATTCAGTAACTCTTCACCTGATTCAGTACCTATTAAATATTCATATTGTTTACTGCTCTTTCGTTTGTTCATTTGCTTTTTCTTGTGTTTTATTTTCCTTCATTTTACATTTTATTTTTTATTATTTTTATTTTTTAAAAAATTTTATTTATTTGACAGAGAGAGACACAGGGAGAGAGGGAACACAAGCAAGGGGAGTGGGAGAGGAAGAAGCAGGCTGCCTGCTTAACAGGGAGTCTGATGCAGGATCTAGGACCCCAGGATCATGACCTGAGACAAAGGCAGACACTTAACAACTGTGCCACCCAGGTGCCCCTCATTTTACATTTTAACAAATAAACTTTGATATGGGAATAAATTTAGTGTAAAATTTCCCCAAATATTTAAAGAACTATCTCAGTATCTTTTAAAGAATAGCCAAACTTTCTCCACTGAATTGTAAAACCATCAGTTTCCCTAATTTTTTTGTAAAGTTATTTTTCCACAGCTCTCCTTTCTGATAAATGGATCATATTACCATTATGGTGGAAACATTATACTAAATGTACAGTAATGGGAGAAGGGTTAACTAGTGGTCACTTTAAAATTGAGTTTTATAGAATGATGACCAGACATGTAATGGTGCTCAGTAAATATTTCTCGAAAGAATAAGAGAAATAATAGTTTCAAAAATATCTAATGTCCTGAGAGAATGCGTGCTCCATATGGAAAAGAGCAGGACATGAAATTGCATATGGGAAATTATCCCAGTTTTGTAAAAGCCTAGAAAAATGACAAAAAGAAATAATGAGTATTAATATTTTGCTGTGAGCCTTGGTGAATGGGAACTGGAAAGAATTGCATTTGATTATTTTCTTCACATCAATTTTCTGAAATTTACAGTGTTAACATCACGCAAAAATTCACCCGAAATATAGTAAAAGAAAAAAGAAAGAAAGAAAAAGGGAGAAAATTCTCTAAGAAGTAAAATCCAGGAATAAGCAGTTGAAAAAAAAAAATACAGACATTTGGTCAAGAAGGCAAACTGAGCACTAGCACATTTCTCTCTTCCCACCACAAATCCTTGTAAATTATAAAGAAAAAAACCAGATTTATGTATAAAACATAAGTACGGAAGGGTCCTGGGAAGAAAAAAAGACTAATTCTTGGAAGAGGAAAACGGATGGGGCAGGGGGAACTGAGAAGGTGGAGTTGGAGGAGAGCAGAGAAACTAAAGGATCCAGAAATGGGTAGGACAGGGGAGGGGCAATGGGGGAGGGGCGGGTAGTTGAGGGTTCCGCGACTCCTTTCAGAAAGGGCCAGGACTTTGAGACCAAGACCAACTCACAGGCTTAAGGTGGTGGGCTTAAGAGTTGGGGGAGGGGGTTAGGCAAGCAGTGTTTGGCAGGAAGGGGAGGCCTCACTCCTGGCAGGAAGCTGCGCTACGGGAAGAGGGAGGAGACTGCGGCGGCGG
>NW_024426895.1:0-4985 GCF_017311325.1 Ursus maritimus | reverse complement strand
ACTAGGATTTGACGAGGGGCCTGAAGCAAAATTAAGAACTGCGTAGAAGGGCATTGGTGGTCTTACATGGTAATGTTCCCCTCATCACTACTCCCCATTGATTCCTACAGCTGCTTTCAGGAGTTCTATATACTATTCTAATAGTCTGGCCCTTTAAATTTTGGATTTTATTTTTATTTCAGGTGACAAATTCTGGGGAAGGGAAAAGTATAACAGCTGCATTTATTATAATGAGAACAAATTCATAAAAGGATACATAATTAGGCATTTAAAATTTTGCTGAATTTCAAATCACACTCAGAAAACCCATTATAAGTGAATTAGGAGTTTAAAATTTTTTGCAGGACTTTTTTTTTTTTTTTTTTACTTTATTTACTTTTTACTTTGGGAAGTAACTGCAAAATCTTATATTAATAGAACATTAAGGGCAAACTTTCTAAATGTATTAAGTCAAAAATTTCCAAGTTATGTTTCCTTTAGTAACTCTAATCTCTTTGTGCAAATAATAAAGCAATAAAATTAATATGATATACCATTGTGCAAAATGAATATAAAAGCTGATTTATAGTCAGTGTATAGTAAACATGACTGCATTTTAAAATCTGGTGTTTTTAAAGTTCTGACTTGAAATTTGAATGGGGAATTTTAGAGTGTATTTGTACATATGTCTCTTCGTTTAACCTATTTAAAAATCATCTGTTTATTTCAATATTACCTTAGTAGATTCCAGGTGCCTCTGAAATTTAATATATCATTGAATATTTAAACAACGATTGCTCTTTTATCTAAACATAATTTTAAGGCAAATCAGTTTTTACATTGGTCATAATGTTAAGCATTTGAGATTATATTTGAGGTATATTTGTGGATAGCTCTTTATAACATAGATGTAAAAAAAAACTCCTGACTCAAAACCAGAGTTATCTTCACCTAAGATGACAGAGTGGATCAAGTTTTTTGCTAACATTATAGATCTCGTTTCCACACATGCTAATTGGAATGCTTTGGTTTTATAGTTATATTTCACACAGCTATCCTGGCGAAATGTTTCATCAGTGTTTATTCATTTTATTAGGAACTAGCAAGACACTGTAGAAAATTCAGTTAAATATTATTAACAAGCAAAACCTACCAAAGTATATGGCCTAATGCAAGTCATCAATAGAATCATGTTTATACACAAAATTCATAATTAGTAATGCTAAATATTAGTAAAGCTAGAAACTGGGATATGCACAAATAAGGACCCACCAGGCTAAAAGATTAATGAGGCTGTAATCCTTTGCTCCAAATATTTAATCTTGGCTCTCCTGCCTTCGCTGTTCTTGCCTGGTTTTGGTATTGGTATTTTATGTTTTTGAACTCCTTTGGTTATTTGTCTATATTCCATTTCTACTTTCACCATTAAATATTTTAGATGTAGGTTTTTCATGATGTTCTCAAGTTGATATTCCTTTTATTCTTAGTTTGAGAATTTAAATCGTGAATGAGTGTTATATATATATTTTTAATGCTTTTTCTTCATCTATTGAAATGATTGGATGTTTTGGTCTTTTATTAGTATGGCGTATTAAATTAATTTTCAGATGTTAAACCAACCTTGCATCCTAGAGATAAATCCCACTTAATGTATAACACTTTTTATATGTTGCTGAATTTAGATGTTGCTATGTTTTGTTGAATATATTTTGATGTCCATATTCATGAAGAATATTGATCTCTAATTTTCTCATGAATTCTTTGGCTTTTGGTATCAGGGTAATACTGAATTCATAGAATGAGTTAGAAAGTGTTTCCTCCTCTATTTTTTAGGAAGAGTTCATATGAAGGATTGGTAGTATTTCTCTTTTAAGTGTTAGAATTCTGGGGAAGCCATTTGGCCTTGAGGTTTTCTTTGTGAGATTTGAAATTAATAATGCAGTCTTATTTATTCATTATATTATTTATTAAAAGTCTATTCAGGCTTCTTTAGCCTGAGTCAGTGTAAGATAATATCTAGTTCATTGAAGTTGTCTATTTTTTTTCAAAGGTTTTATTTATTAGAGAGTGAGTGAGCAGGGGGACCTGCCAGACCTGTTGGCGGCCTTCATCCCAGAATCCTGGGATCATGACCTGAACCAAAGGCCGACACTTAGACAACTTTGGGGTACCAGGTGGCTCAGTTGGTTAATTTTTTGACAAAGTTGTTTATAACATTCCTTACAATTCTCTTAATTTCTCTCAGTTGTAAAATGATTCCTTTCACTTCTAATTTTGATAATTTTTATCTTTTTTCCCCTTTAGTTTGTCTAGCAAAAGATTTGTCGGATTTTTTTTTTTTTATCATTTAAAAATTCTCGGTATAGTTGACTTTTTCAATTGTTTTTCTGCTTTGTATTTTGTTGATTTCCACAAGTATTTATTATATATTTCTGTTGCTTTAGGCTTAGTTTTTGTCTTCTAGATTTTTGAGGTAGACTCTTAGATTACAGGATTTTTTTCCTGGGTTATAATCATGTAACAAAACAAATTTAAGGTGCATGATTCGGTGGGTTTTAACATTTTTTACTATAATATGGAACCATCAGCACTATCTAATTTGAGAATAAATCCATCACCCTAAAATGAAGCACCAAATCTATTAGCAGTCAGTCCCAATTTTTCTCTTCTATACGATTTCCTGGAAAATCATTAATCTGTATACGTCTAAGAATTTTCCTATTCTACACATTTTATATAAATGGAATATACAATATGTGCCTGGCTTTTTTCACTTAGCATAATGCTTTCAAGGTTTATCCATATTGTAGCATGTATCTGTACTTGACTTTTATGCCTTAATGTTCCATGTAGAGATAGGTCTCATTTTGTGGTGGACATTTGAATAGTTTCTATCATTAGCTGTTGTGAATAATGCTGCCATGAGCATTCATGTTAAAATTTTTATGTGAACATATATTTTCAGTTCTCTTGGGTATACATCTAGGAATGGAATTGCTGGGTCATACACTAATCCTGTGTTTAAAGTTCTGAGGAAGGGACAAACAGGGTTTTCACCATAGCAGGTTATTTATTCATTTTTTTCTTCTATAGTCCTTTAAAGACATTAAGTTTTCCTAAACAGTGCTTTAGTAGCATATCATAATTGATAGGTTGCTTTCATTTTCACTCAGTTTGAAAAACTCTCATTTATTGTTTTCATTGGTCCATGGGTTCTTTCTTAATATTTGTGAATATCCCATTTTTTTCCTGCTGTTAATACCTAATATGTTTACATTATAGTTGAAGAATATAGTTTGTATGAATTTAATCCCTTAATATGCACTTGTTTTAAAAATGCACTTGTTTTAAAAAAAATATATGGACTTATTTTATGTCTAACATAGTGTTTGCCTTGGAAGATGTTTATTTATGCTTGAGGTATTTTATTGGTGGGTGAAGTGTGCAATAGATAACCCGTCCTACTGGTTGATAAAATTGTTGAAGTCTTCTATATCTTTGATTTTTCTCTCGAGGTGTTCTATCAATTGAGAATGAGTATTGAAATCTCTGTTACTGTTGTCTGTTTCTCTCAAATTTTGTCAGTTTTTGCTTATTTTAGAATTACGTTGTTGGACATGTACATGTTTATAATTCTATTCCTGCAATTATACAATGTCTCATTTTATCTCTAGAAACAA
Organism: Ursus maritimus; assembly: GCF_017311325.1. Taxonomy (NCBI): domain Eukaryota; kingdom Metazoa; phylum Chordata; class Mammalia; order Carnivora; family Ursidae; genus Ursus; species Ursus maritimus. Next base: position 1,326 of record NW_024426895.1, on the reverse strand, counting down.
TTTTGTCTATAAATTATTCTGATACCAGTGTAGCCGCTTCAGATCTCCTATAGCTGTTTGTATGGTCTGCCTTTTTTCTTTCAACCTATTCATGTCATTGAGTCTGTAGAGTATCTCTTGTAGACAGCATATAATTCCTTATTATATTTTATCCAATCTGACAAGCTCTGTGTTTTGTGGGATGTTGTATTCATTCACATTCATTGTAATCATTGGTACGGTTACATCTGTCATTTTGCTATCTGTCTTCTGTATGTTTCATAGCTTCATTTTGTTCTGGTTATTGTCCTGTTATGTGTTAAATAGAAATTTTATAGTGTACCACTTAAATTTCTCTTTTGTTGTATTCTATTCAGTTATTAGTGGTTTCTGTAGGAGTCACAATATGAATCCTATTACATTCTGCTTTGGATTAATACTTGAATTCCAGTAAAATACAGAAACTTTAACATAGCTACATATGCTCTCCTGTTTATGATAACATCATCATATATATGATGTTTTTATATTTATGAGCCCCAAAGCCTGTTTGTAAATATTATCCTAGATGATTAAAAAATAATTTAAGAAAATGTAAATATAGACTGACTTTTATATTAACCACATAGTTATCATTACCAGTGTTTTTATTTCTTTGTGTGAATTCATGTTATTATCTGATGTCATTTTCTTTCAGCCTGAAGGGATTCCTTTAGTTTTTATAAGGCAGGTCTGCTAGCAAGGAATTATCTCAGCCTTTGTATATCTCAGGATAACTTTACTTCAGTTTCATTTTTAAAGAACAGTCTTGCTGGATATGAAATTCTTAGTTGACAGTTTTGTTTTTCTTTGAGCTCTTTGAATATTTCATCACAGTACCTTCTGATCCATGCTTTTTTGTTTCGTTTTGCTTTCTAATGAGATGTCAGATGCTGTTAGTCTTATTATGGTTCCTCTCTATGTGATCAAATCATTTTCCTCTCGCTGCTTTTAAGGTTTTTCTCTGTTTTTGACTTTGAACAGTTTGATTTCATGTGTGTAAGTATGGATCTTTTAAAATTTCTCCAACCTGGAGTTTGTTGTGCCTCTTGGGTTCATAAGTTAATGGTTTTCATTAAACATGGGGAATTTTTGGACATTATTTCTTCAAATATTCTTTCTGGCCCTTTCTGTCACACTGTTCCTCATATGCCATTTTTCACATATTGGTGTGTTTGATGGTGTTGCACAGGTTTTGGAGGCTTTTTTTTAAAATTTGTTTTTAAGATTAGATAATTTCTATTGGTCTATATTTCTTCTTCCAGCTCACCTACACTCCTGACCTCGGTAGTGATTTTTTTTTTTTTT
>NW_024426894.1:0-5005 GCF_017311325.1 Ursus maritimus | reverse complement strand
AATAAAAAATCATTATTAAAAAAAATAATAATAAAAATAAATAAATAAATAAAATAACAAATAACAAATAAAGCGTATTTATGGTGATAAATGTTTGATTTAATGATTTGGGAGCAGCAAGCATGACATCATACGGGTTGCTGATAATCTATAATTTGACCTTGGATGATGTGTTTACTTACTTAGTGACAATTCTTTAAGTTATAAATCTTAAATGTGTGCATTTTAAAATATTTTTGTTATATACTATAATTGAATAAAAATTAAACTCAAGAAAGACTTAAAAACTGTTAGATGGCCATTTTGTATTTGGATTAATAATTAAAATGTTACGGAATTTCATAAATTTTGGAAATTATATTGTTTTCTTTTTATTCAAAAATTTCACTTTAATTTTTGCTACTTATAGTAGATATTTATATTAATAAGTATAATGCATAGAAATTAGAGGTCAGCATGACATTTTTATAACTTTAATCTATAAAGCACATGGATAGTGGTTATTTTTTAGAGCTCTTATAATCAATTATCTAACAGTATTAAAGAGAAAAGTAAACTCATGGTATTTTACAATAATTCACTGCATCAGGAAAATTACAAGGCATAATTCTAAAATACTAAACTCTAAACCATATCACTATAGCCATTAAATGTTTGTGAATCTGAAATTCAATTTAAAAATAATAAAATGTGTGTATATATTTAATTTTATGTAAGTGATGATAATTAATAGAATGAGAAAAAGTTATACAAAATGAAGGAATTGAAAATAATGCAATGTTTTATCAAATTTTTTGGTGGTAAAATTAAAAGGAATTCATTTTCATATTTTACGATACAAAAAGTAATCTAGATGTCTTTCTCCCTTTCTCATTTAAAAGCAAACAAACAAAGCTTTATACCAGTTAACATTTTCTGGAGGAACATGTTCAATATCAAACTTTTTCTCTGAGAATTTTCAAGTTGCTCACTTTATTCAACTAAACCATCAATTCAATAATTTTATATTCTTTTACTCCAGTTTTACAGATGAAAAACATGAAACTTGTAGAATAATGACAGACATTTTACCAAATCTGACTCTAACTAATTTTGGAGACTGAATTTCTACCTGAGCAGTCTAATTTCAGAATCTGTGCATTTAATTGTTACACACTGCTGCTTTCCCTCCCACCCCTGAAATTTGTCATATTTCATATTTCCTATAATTAAATCAGAGGAAAAATCATAACTGCTACTTTTTAAAAATTCCCATGTAAGAAATGTCACCTACAACAATATCCTTTTTCTCATAATAAGAAGTAATGATTTATGGTTCCCATGACATTTAGCTCATTATCAAATAAAACTGAACAATAATAAGGATTGCTTTAGGCAGGGAATGTTCTTTTTCTTTATGTTTATAATCACATTAAACATGATATTTTCAGCATCATTGCTCTACTTAGATTCTTCCTAAGCTTGTATTTTTGAAGAATTAATTTCTAAATTTGAGTGTAATCCAAATGTGAGGAAAACTTTTACATATTTTATAAAATATTTTTGAAATATATTATAAAAACATCTTGCGCTAGAGGAATTTAATTGTTATCAATTAAGGAAAAGTATATATGTTCAGTTTATATTAAAAATACTTTTCATATATATGGTCCAAAATACATTTTTTCATGTAGGCTGAAAAAAAAAAAACCAACTATTTTAGATTTAGAAAATTGGAGATTTAATACTCAGGTCATTAACTTCTGTGTGGACAATTCACTTACATTTTTTGAACCTCAGTTTCCTCATTTGTTAGTTTAAGATTATCTATGTATATTATTTTATACACATTATAATAATTATTATAACATATTTATATGTATACTAGTAATTAACATATTTTAGAACATATTTTTGAACTTTTTATGTGTATTATTATAATTAATCATCAAAAGCTGCTGAGAGAATGTTTTCCAAAATCATAAACAATCTTCCTAATGAAAGGTAAATGTTGAATTGCCTAAGACTTAGAAATGCCTAGAAAAGCATCATCCTAGAAAAGAAACTGGCATTCTCTAAAATTCAATGGAAATCAGCTATAGTTCAATGATTAAGCTGGTTACTCCTGTTCAAATGCAAGGATTGAACAAATTTAAGTCTTGAGTCCCATCACTTCTCCAACATTTGATCACACCAAAAGATCAAGCTGATGTATCTAGGAATGCCAGGGTGGAAAATTCTACCAGTAGTTATTCATACCACAAAGCTGCAATTGGCAAGGCTTGAACCTTCACCCAATCTGGGCAAAGCCTGTTTGATCAGCTACCATAGTAGATAAACTGGCATCCAAGGGTAAGAGCTAGTGCTTCCCTAGTCATGTAGCCTATGTTCCCATCAATTTAAGAGTCAGTGTTTATTGCCAAATAGGAAACCACAGGAATAAGAGTCCTTGGTTTTTATTAACACTACCACTGTTGATGAAATCATTAAATAAAAGACTTTAGTAACTATAACATTAATTCTGTCAATAATATATTTTCCTAATACCTTTGATTTTATTTATTTTCCCCATTAAATATTACAAATTCTTACTGACTAAAAAAGTCCTCAAGAAAGTTTATTTAATATATATAAATCACATAGTTCATATTCTCAAATATACATAGTATTAAAGTGGAAAAAGAAAATAATTTTAGAGTTATATTACATTCACAACTCTGACACCAAAATCACCAGTTTCTCATTTGGAAAATAAAAATAAGCTTTACTAAGTTGAAAAATAGATATAATTTATATAATTTAGCTATCTACATCAGTGTTTAACATTTGGCAAATATTTGGTATGTTACTTTACATTATGTATTATATATATTTTTATTAGTGATTATTGTTGCATATATGGTGTTATTGGATGAATATATATGAGAATGATAAATGAAAGTATGAACAGCTCAAGTATATATATTTCAAATAAAAACGACATAAAATAGATGAGGAAATTTGAAGTTTCTGATGTAATCACACTGTTTTAACATGAACAATTCCTTCTCAAATGTTTTAATATAATATTTCAGTTAACAGATCAGAAAGTCACTAAGACACCTATTTTTAAATCTGATTTCAAATATGAATAATCAGTATGGTAAGTTAACTAATATGATTGAATTGGAGCTATATCTCTACTCAGTTAATTGTTACACTACATCAGAGATTTAAAGAAAATTTCACCTTGGTATTTGGTTTGGATGATTTTTGCACACCCTCTGACCCCTGCCATTTCCCATAGCATATACTTCATAGCAGATCACTTTACACTTTCTCTATTATCTTTCTTGGTTAGGAACTTATTACTCAGATATTAATCTTTAATACAGAAAACATATAATTTATTGTTATGTTGTTTCCAATAAACAAAGTGCCTCACAAATGGTCAATTTTTAATAAATCATTTTTTTTGGCCTTTTATGAAACATTGATAAGGAGTTTATACCCCATTTAGCTAGAACTTTATATTAACAACACTAACTTAATTGATTTCATGTCCTGTGTTTTTTGCTCCCAAGCATGGTAAAGTAACAAATGTTTGCATTGTTAGGGGAATAAAAAAAAAAAAAGATTTAAACTAGTCCTCCTAACTCATATCTGTCTGTGCTTTTAGGTTCAAAGCATGTATTATAATCAAATTCTTTACTACACATCTGAAGGAACATACAATTAGAGAGGAATGGAAGTTCTTCTTATCATTCTTTAATCATCAATAAAATTACCTTTCTTAAATTAAACTTTTATCTTGATATAATTATAGGTTCACCTGCAATTGTAAGAAATAATACAAAGAGATCCCATGTATCCTTTAATATCTTTCAGAACTAGAGTACAATATCAATATCACAATAAAGATATTGACCTTGAAGATAACAGAACATTTCCATCATGAAAGGATCCATCATGTTCCTTTTTTATAATCATGCCTACTTTCCCATTATTCCATTTTCCTCTGACAACCACTAATCTGTTCTCCATTTGTGTAATTTCGTCATTTCAAGAAAGTTATATAAATGTAATTATCCAATATGTAACCTTTGACGAGTGATTTTCTTCACTGAGCATAATTCTCTGGAGAGTTCTCTAGGTTGCTGCATGTATAAACAGCCTGTTCCTTTTTATTGCTGGGTAGTACTCCATGGCAGGGATGGGCCACCACAGTCTGCAAAATCATTCCCCCACTGAAGAACGCCTCAGTGTTTCTAGTTTTTGACTATGACAAACAAAGCTGCTTTAAACATCTACACGCAGGTTTTTGTGTGAACATAATTTTTTATTTCTCTGGGACAAAAGTCCAGAAGTGTAACTGTAATTTTTAAAGAGAAAAAAAAAATAAAATCTTACTAGGTATACTTTTACATTACTGTTCTCTGGAAAAAGGAAGCCAACTTTGTTGTCACTGGTATTACCCATCCTTTTACCAATGTTTAGTAAATTTCAAAGGATTGTCACTCATGATTTAACAGAATAAAGTATTTGTTTGATTGTTCCAAAAAAAGAATATAATCTACTATTATACCTGAATTTAAATTAGATAATTTTCTTCATTTGATGAAATAATACTGTGTTTAACACCCAGAAACTTGGTTCAGTGCTACATCATTTCTCAATATACTTAGTAACTGATAAATTTTCACTCTATCTAAGGTCTATCAGTTAACTGTCATTTTAGACACAATTTTAATGTTTTATTTTATGATCTATTTTATCCTAGACAAAAATTTATATATGATATGCAATTGCAAGTTTAATTTTTAGCATTGTCTTCTGAAGGAGCAAAAATATTATATATACGGTCTTTGTTTTTCTGCACACAATTTACTTGGCCATATTGATATATCTTTCAAAATAAATAAACATTTTTCAGGTCAGACATGATAGACTGAGAAAGACCTAGGAATGTTGTAAACATGTGGTAAAAATGAAGGGAAAGGGGGCGTCTGGGTAGTGCAGTGGTTAAGCGTCTGCCTTCGGCTCAGGG
>NW_024426893.1:4888-5009 GCF_017311325.1 Ursus maritimus | reverse complement strand
GAAGAGTTTCAGTCCTCAGCGATGGTGTTGCAGTCCCTTGTTTGCAAACCCTAGGTACCAACGTGTGACGATTTCAGACAGCATTTCCCAAAGAAGTACCTCTTGAGTCTCTATCCTTGTC
>NW_024426893.1:0-4454 GCF_017311325.1 Ursus maritimus | reverse complement strand
TCCGTTTATAAATAGACTTTCTATGGTTGATGAGCAGGAATTCCTGTGACCTAATTGATATATAGGGAACATTCCATAATAAATGCAGAATACATTATTTTCAAGAGGTCATAGACTCTTTACCCAAATAGATGATAGGTGGGGCCACGAATCAAGTCTACAAATGTGAAACCCTGAAATTAAGTAGATTCTATTCTTAGACCACAGGGGAATTGAGGCACAGTCATAGCGACCCAGTCATAGCGAAAAGAAAACCAGGAAGCCCTTCAATGTTTAAAAATTAAATGGAACTTTGCTACATATCCTAAAGGTCAGAGAGGGAATCTCAATGGAAATTCTGAACCTTTTCTACATGAGAGCTCACACAGAATGATACTTTATTTGTGAAGAGGATTATATTAACCTAGACAGGAGTTGAGCCTTAAGTCAGAGTTCTGCCTGCCCCAGCCACACCTGGCAGCCTTGGCCTGTGGTCCCCCTCAGCTGTCCTTTCTGGTGGCCCTGAGCTAAGGGGGTCAACATGGCCATATGGAAATGGGAAGCTCCCCTCTCATAGTGATGACGGTGCCCCCTCCCCAGCTGCCCTTTCTGGTGGCTCTGAGCTAAGGGGGTCAACATGGCCGTATGGAAATTAGAAGCTCCCCACTCTTAGTGGTGATGTTTCTATCATATCATCCTCACCAGTCCAACAACATGATTTCTGAGTGAAATATGACACAGGAGCGACTTCTTGGCCTTCCTTCAGGTTTGAAAATCATCTGGTGAGTCATCTATTAGAAATATGGATTCAACATGTGTTCTTTCTTCTGGAAAAGAAATAGACCCAATAGCAATTATGGCTTCCTGAGCACCTGTTCTTGAGAGACATCATACTGGCTCTTTGTAGCATTCTGCCTCTTAAACTTCTCAACTAGGGTGTAGATATTTTTAGGCACATTTTCAGGTGGTTAGACAGGGACTCAGATGATATGAGTCACAGAGGATTTTAGTGTCAGAAACCTAAGTGGGATCCCCAAATTGACTCCAAATCCCTTGTTGTTCCATACAGGGTACTATTTCCCTCTTATCTCTGGTCTTCTCGATCAGGAAACCTATCAAGTATCAGGATTTTATTGTCATGTCGACAACTGGAACGAATTCAGTGGGCCTTTTCACCTCTGCCCATCGTAATCATTAAGATCATTATCTCAGTGGAGGCCCTCTGGGTAAGATACTCAAAGATCCTTGGGAATAGAGACAGTATAATATTTTTCTGGTATTAAAGTTACTGAAACCAACTATCTTTTTTAGTCCATTAGGCTCTGGTATGTTCAGAGGGTGCTGTAAAACAGGTCTGAAATAGTATTTAAAAACACTCAGCTCAGCCTCTTCTACAAAGTGTCAGCCTCTTCTTCAACGTGAGCCAATGCTTATAAATGTGGCTAAAATATTGCCTTACCTACGATGACTTCCCAGCCATTGTAGTGTTTATATGGTATGACTGTGACTTACATTAGTCAACATTTGCAGAGAAAGAACTTAGTGCATCCAGGGGGCACTTCATGTTGAAATTAGTTTGTGACAATGAGCTACTGTGTTTTATTCTGCAGTCCAAGGGAATGGTGCCAGACATCTCTAAGGTGTCTAGCAGTTCTACAATTCTGATTTTAAGTGGTCTGTGTGCTTCAGAGATTTGGGCAGGAGAAGGGCAGGAGTCCAGAGACTGTGAACACTCTGTTACCTGTGCTGACCATGGAGCAGGTAGCCTTCTGTGGGCATCATTTTGATTTCTTGGTACTCTTGTGAAAGGTGCTTTTGTCTCAAATTCCTCCATTTAGGAGTAATTATAATGATAAAAGTAAATTTTATCTTATATCATCTGTGGGCCCTGATCCTGGGATCCCAGGGAAGCTATCCTTTAACATTTTACCCGGCTCAAAATGATTGGGCAAATACTCAAAGCATGGGCCCTATTTCTGCCCCAAGCACATGTTGTACATCTGCTTCGAGAAGAAAACAATAACCAAAAATGCCAACATGAAGATAAGAAAAAATAAAGAACCTCTTTGGCTCCCATAAGATTAAAGTCATACTGACATGTACATACTGAAAATGCATGAAATCATTGCATGTCCTAAAGCCCAAGCCTGGGAGGGTCTGAGAGCCACTGACCTTGCCCAGAACCAGGCACACCCCAGCAGGGAGGGCTGGTGCAGAAAGGGAAGGGGCAGGACGCTGAGGGTGGTCTGCAGCTAGAGGGGTCCCTGGAAGGGGCCAGGTGTGTGGGGGGAGCCCGGCCCACGACCCCACCCATGCCTGTGCTGGGTGTTGAGTAGAGGAGGCGCCTCTTGGACCCCCTGCACTTTCAGGGTTCCAGGGGCTTGAGGGCGGGTTGCCCGGCATCCAAGGGGCTAGGGCACCACCCTCCCCGACCAATCACCGCTTGGGGGTGGAGCTACGTCTCTGTGGGCGGTCCCAGAGTTGCAGCGGGTTGCAGACCTGGGGCAGAAGAAGGGGCACTGGGAGAGAGAGAGTTGCCCTGCGGAGGTCCGGGCTGGTGAGTGAGCAGCATGCCCCGGGGTGGGGGTCGGGGGGTAGGGTGCGCCCCAGGTGGGAGGCAGGGTTCTGGAAGGGCACGTGGAGAGGGTTCATTGTGGGGACTCAGGTGAGTTTTCTTTTTCCCTTTAAAGTCTCTTCCGCCCCATGTCCTCAACTGGCCTTATTCCCCATACCCGTGAACTCCAGGGCGCCCACTCACCTGAGCTTTTGTGGGATGGGTTGCAGAATTTCAGGGTTTCCCCTGTTCCCCGGGAAGAGTGCGGGTAAGGACCTCACAGAATCCCCACCTTCAGTGGGGTGTCCCCCGGTTCTCTGACACAGTGCAGGTGATGCATCTTGAGCAGTACCCCGAGTTCAGCAGGGTGTGCCCTGGTCCCCCAGGCACAGGTGTGGCAGTAGCAAGCCCCAGAGCCATCCCCCAACTTCAGCATTATGCCCCGTGTGCCCCCGAGTTAGTGGTAATTGGCTGTTAGAATCATGCAGGAAAATCCTCCAGGTGGGGGCCTGGAGGCGGGCGTAAACCAGACCCCACTCTAGTTGCATTGGGAATAGACGAATTGAGGGTTTCTTTAGAAGAGTAAGTCTGCTTTCCAGAAAAGGCAAGGTCATTGGTCTATTGAGAATGAAGATAATTACTGCTAAACAACAAGTATGTGTTGCCCCTTCGTCCAGAAACCGAAGCAGGTGTGCAGGCTTTAGGTCAGAGGTGCCTTCTTCTCCCCAGCTGACAGCACTTCTCTGCTCTGGCTCCATGAGACCCGAGGTTTTGAACGTCAGCATCTGAGTCAGGGAGGCAGCTTGTCACAGGACGCCAGTGTTCAGAGAAAACACAGCTATTTTGGCATAATGTCCTATCTATGTCAGGACTGGAGGTAAAACCTCTCATTATCCCAAAACCTCCTGGGCTTTTCTCTTTTCTCTAGTTGAGCCACAAAGTAAAATTGAAGTAGCTGTCAGCATTCTGGGTTTGGTGCAAGAATTACTTAGTTTCCCTGCAGGTAGAACTTTGCAGGGGATCACAATTTCTCTGTCCATTTATTGCTTACAAATGTATTTTGACTATCTGTTTCCTAGGAACCCTCTTTTATTAGAAAGGGAAGGTGAGATTCACTCTGTGCCTGTTTGTAACATCTAATTTGTTCCTTCATCTAACAATGTTTATTCAATTGGGCCTAAGATATGGTTGAGTGGCCAGCATCTAGAGTTAGATGGCTTTTTTTCATCTGATACAGACTTGGATGATGTCATTTGACAAAGGTGATGTTTCATCATTGATTAGTTTATTCATCAGAAGAGTTAAAATTAGGGTGGAGGGAAAATTCAAAATTATCCAAATGGGCCTGTTCCTGTTTAAAAGTTGAGCTTGACTTTCTAGTTTTACTATTATCTCGATATTTTGAGGTGCCATATTCTGTCTGTAGTTTCTTTGGTGGTGGAGTCAGAAGGAGAGTCTGGGAATTCTTTTGGATAGTGGCATGCTGGTGGCTTCAAGGGGCTTGGCGTCAGGAGCCTTGGGGTGAATTCTGCAACTGCTTGCCTGACCCTGGGTGCATCTCACAGAGGTTTTGTTTCCTCTTATGAAATTGCCAGCAGATAATGTTCTGCTTAAAGGGGAACCCTCCCATCCTGTTGGTGGGAATGCAGAGTGGTGCAGACAGTCTGGGAAACAGTGTGGGGGTTCCTCAAAAAGTTAAACATTGAACAACCACATGATCCAGCAATTGCTCTCCTAGGTGCTTACCCAAAAGATACAAAAATGCACATTCGAAGGGGGTACATGCACCATGATGTTTATAGCAACAATGTCCACAGTAGCCAAACTATGGAGAGAATCCCAAAGTCCATGCACTGATGAATGGATAAAGCAGATGTGGGATACGTATATATATGAATGTATATATATATATATATATATA
>NW_024426892.1:0-5026 GCF_017311325.1 Ursus maritimus | reverse complement strand
ATGTGATAAGAAACTAGTGTATCGTACAACAGGGTGTTTTATAGCTATCATGTATAGAATAGTACAGCCAAAATCACTACAATTTTACCTCACTCTTCATGAAGCAGAACACTTTTTCCTTTCTTCTTTTACTTAAATTCCAGTTAGTTCACATGCCATGGAATGTTTGCTTCAGGGGTAGGATTTAGTGATTCCTCACCTGCATACAGTACCCGGTGCTCATCACAAGTGCCCTCCTTAATACCCCTCACCCATTTAACTCTTCCCCCCACACCCCTGTCCTGCAGCAGCACTCAGTTTGTTCTCCAAGTTTGAGTCTACTTTCTTGTTTGCCTCTCTCATCACCCCTCCACTCTGTTCATCTGTTTTCTTTCTGAAATTCCACAAGCGTGAGAGCATAGGATATTTGTCTTTCCTCACTGATTTTGCTTAGCTTAATACACTCTAGATCCATCCACATCCTTGCAAATGGTAAGATTTCATTCTTTTTGAAGCTGGGTCATATTCCATTAGGTAGAAGGGATCCTTTATATGTTTGAAGTGATCCATTCATCAGTGCATGGACTTTGGGATTCTCTCCATAGTTTGGCTACTGTGGACATTGTTGCTATAAACATCATGGTGCATGTACCCCCTTCGAATGTGCATTTTTGTATCTTTTGGGTAAGCACCTAGGAGAGCAATTGCTGGATCATGTGGTTGTTCAATGTTTAACTTTTTGAGGAACCCCCACACTGTTTCCCAGACTGTCTGCACCACTCTGCATTCCCACCAACAGGATGGGAGGGTTCCCCTTTAAGCAGAACATTATCTGCTGGCAATTTCATAAGAGGAAACAAAACCTCTGTGAGATGCACCCAGGGTCAGGCAAGCAGTTGCAGAATTCACCCCAAGGCTCCTGACGCCAAGCCCCTTGAAGCCACCAGCATGCCACTATCCAAAAGAATTCCCAGACTCTCCTTCTGACTCCACCACCAAAGAAACTACAGACAGAATATGGCACCTCAAAATATCGAGATAATAGTAAAACTAGAAAGTCAAGCTCAACTTTTAAACAGGAACAGGCCCATTTGGATAATTTTGAATTTTCCCTCCACCCTAATTTTAACTCTTCTGATGAATAAACTAATCAATGATGAAACATCACCTTTGTCAAATGACATCATCCAAGTCTGTATCAGATGAAAAAAAGCCATCTAACTCTAGATGCTGGCCACTCAACCATATCTTAGGCCCAATTGAATAAACATTGTTAGATGAAGGAACAAATTAGATGTTACAAACAGGCACAGAGTGAATCTCACCTTCCCTTTCTAATAAAAGAGGGTTCCTAGGAAACAGATAGTCAAAATACATTTGTAAGCAATAAATGGACAGAGAAATTGTGATCCCCTGCAAAGTTCTACCTGCAGGGAAACTAAGTAATTCTTGCACCAAACCCAGAATGCTGACAGCTACTTCAATTTTACTTTGTGGCTCAACTAGAGAAAAGAGAAAAGCCCAGGAGGTTTTGGGATAATGAGAGGTTTTACCTCCAGTCCTGACATAGATAGGACATTATGCCAAAATAGCTGTGTTTTCTCTGAACACTGGCGTCCTGTGACAAGCTGCCTCCCTGACTCAGATGCTGACGTTCAAAACCTCGGGTCTCATGGAGCCAGAGCAGAGAAGTGCTGTCAGCTGGGGAGAAGAAGGCACCTCTGACCTAAAGCCTGCACACCTGCTTCGGTTTCTGGACGAAGGGGCAACACATACTTGTTGTTTAGCAGTAATTATCTTCATTCTCAATAGACCAATGACCTTGCCTTTTCTGGAAAGCAGACTTACTCTTCTAAAGAAACCCTCAATTCGTCTATTCCCAATGCAACTAGAGTGGGGTCTGGTTTACGCCTGCTCCAGGCCCCCACCTGGAGGATTTTCCTGCATGATTCTAACAGCCAATTACCACTAACCCGGGGCCACATGAGGCATAATGCTGAAGTTGGGGGACGGCTCTGGGGCTTGCTACTGCCACACCTGTGCCTGGGGGACCAGGGCAAACACTGCTGAACTCGGGGTACTGCTCAAGATGCATCACCTGCACTGTGTCCGAGAACCGGGGGACACCCCACTGAAGGTGGGGACTGTGTGAGGTCCTTACCCACACTCTTCCCAGGGAACAGGGGAAACCCTGAAATTCTGCAACCCATCCCACAAAAGCTCAGGTGAGTGGGCGCCAAGGAATTCATGAGTATGGGGAATAAGGCCAGTTGAGGACAGGGGCAGAAGAGACTTTAAAGGGAAAAAGAAAACTCACCTGAGTCCCCACAATGAACCCTCTCCACGTGCCCTTCCAGAACCCTGCCTCCCACGTGGGGCACTCCCTACCCCGCGACCCCCACCCTTGTGCACGCTACTCACTCACCAGCCAGGACCTCCGCAGGGCAACTCTCTCTCTCCCAGTGCCCCTTCTTCTGCCCCAGGTCTGCAACCCGTGGCAAATCTGGGACCGCCCACAGAGACGTAGCTTCACCCCCAAGTGGTGATTGGTCGGGGAGGGTGGTGCCAGAGCCCCTTGGATGCCTGGCAACCCGCCCTCAAGCCCCTGGAACTGTGAAAGTGCAGGGGGTCCAAGAGGTGCCTCCTCTACCCAACACCCAGCACAGGCATGGGTGGGGTCCTGGGCTGGGATCCCCCCACACACCTGGCCCCTTCCAGGGACCCCTCTAGCTGCAGACCACCCTCAGAGTCCTGCCCCTTCCCTTTCTGCACCAGCCCTCCCTGCTGGGGTGTGCCTGGTTCTGGGCAAGGTCAGTGGCTCTCAGACCCTCCAGGGCTTGGGCTTTAGGAAATGCAATGATTTCATGCATTTCCAAAGCAACTTTAAGACCCCAAAAGTAATGCTCTAATTGGGAAGAGCTTCGCCTTTTGGTCTCACCCATGAAGTGAACAGTGCTTCTCAGACCTTCACAGCATCCTTCTAGGATGAGCCCATTTGTGCTGGAATCTATATACACATGCTTGGTTCTGCAGGGAAGCATCCAGCATGGAGAACAGCCACCCTTCTTTGCTGCTGGACTTGTGAACCAGGAACATTTATTTCTCACTTAAATAGAAAACACTGTTATTGTCGACACTCCGTGAATGAACTTTTAAAAACATTTTAGAGAGAAAGGAAGAGACCTTTATTCAAACCCAAGTCAGGACAGCTGCCTAGGAGACACAATCTTCACCAAGAAGGGAGTGCTCTGGGGAAGGAACACTTGGGGCACGGTTATATATTTTTTCTGTTTTGTTTTATGGACAGAGTTACACACCACAATGAGGATCTTCTTACATTCCAGAAAGTGACAGACTTTTTCTTATGTTTTCAGTATGTACATGTCAGTATGACTTTAATCTTATGGGAGCCAAAGAGGTTCTTTATTTTTTCTTATCTTTATGTTGGCATTTTTGGTTATTGTTTTCTTCTCGAAGCAGATGTACAACATGTGCTTGGGGCAGAAATAGGGCCCATGCTTTGAGGTTTTGCCCAATCATTTTGAGCCGGGTAAAATGTTAAAGGGTATCTTCCCTGGGAGCCCAGGATCAGGGCCCACAGATGATATAAGATAAAAATTACTTTTATCATTATAATTACTCCTAAATGGAGGAATTTGAGACAAAAGCACCTTTCACAAGAGTACCAAGAAATCAAAAGGATGCCCTCGGAAGGCTACCTGCTCCATGGTCAGCACAGGTAACAGAAGTGTTCACAGTCTCTGGACTCCTGCCCTTCTCCTGCCCAAATCTCTGAAGCACACAGACCACTTAAAATCAGAATTGTAGAACTGCTAGACACCTTAGAGATGTGTGGCACCATTCACTTGGACTGCAGAATAAAACACAGTTGCTCGTTGTCACAAACTAATTTCAACATGAAGTGTCCCCTGGATGCACTAAGTTCTTTCTCTGCAAATGTTGACTAATGTAATTCACAGTCATACCATTTAAACACTACGATGGCTGGGAAGTCATCGTAGGTAAGGGAATATTTTAGCCATGTTTATGAGCATTGGCTCACTTTGTAGAAGAGGCTGAGCTCAGTGTTTTTAAATACTAGTTCAGGTACAAGAGAGGAGTTAAGATGGCGGAGGAGTAGGGGACTCCTTTTTCAGCAGGTCCCCTGAGTCGAGCTGGATAGGTACCAGTCCAGCCTAAACAACCACGGAATCAGCCTGAGACGCAGGAAGATACATCTGGATCTCTACAAATGAACATCTCCAGCGCTGAATATTGAGGTATGAAGCGGGGAGCCCTGAAACCCTGCACAGATATCGGAAGATAAATGGAAGGGGGAGGGAGGCACCGCGTTCGGGCACTGCGAAGCGGCAGCCACCTGCACAGGAGAGCAGGCGGACTCACGGACAGCACCCGCGAGAAAGCGGACTGAGACCGGTGAGCCGGGAGCACGCGCCACGAGGCATCTCATGGAACACCAGAATCCTGGTGTGCTCACAGGATCCAGACTGAGACCGGGAGCTCCCGGAGCGCGTGCGGGGCGGCTGGTGGCTGGCTGGCCACCTGCACGGGGGAGCGGGTGGACTCGAGGTCGGCACCCCCGAAACAGCAGACTGAGACCCTGAACCGGGTGCGTGCGGCACCAGGCTTCTTAGGGAACTCCGGAATCCCGGTGTGCTCACGGGATCCAGACTGAGACCGGGAGATCTGGGAGTGCAGGGGGGTGGCTGGCTGCTGGCAGCTGGCAGCGTTAGAACACAAAGGACAGAGATGCGCCAGCCCTGGAAGTGAGGGCAGGGACGCCTGGTGTGGGGCGCACATCCCGGGACACTACCGGGTTGAGCAGCACCAAGAGTAACGGAGTTAAAGTGGCCAGAACATTGGTGGAGAACAGGCCACAATCCCTCTGTTCTGTGACAATTCAGCCTCTGCTGCTCTGACTCTCAGAAGAGGCACAGCCGACCGCCAGAGAAATCCGCCAGGGAACAAAAGCCTGGAAATACCATCTCACAGCGTGCCCACCCCCATCCCCCCTCGCAGGGGACAC
>NW_024426891.1:4420-5043 GCF_017311325.1 Ursus maritimus | reverse complement strand
CTGTGGGCCACGCTCCATATTAGATGCTGGGAATAAGTTGGCTGTATCCTCGAAGTTCCCAGTGCATACGACACATGACAAGCTGCCCATAGAATGGCTCTGTCTTATTCATCCCTGTATCCCTCATGCCTCACACAGTGCCCAGCATATAGTAGGAGCTCAATGAATAGCTATTTCCTTGGAGAGTGGGACAGTCAAGTCTCTGGCATTTGGAATCTGGGAACTTGGGTTTGAATTACAGCCTGTCCAGTTATGTGCTGTGCAGCTCTGGGCAGGTCACTTCATCTCTCTGAGACACAGTTTCCTTGTGGGTAGGATGGGAACTTAGGTCACAGGGCCTGTGGGGGGTTAAGGAGCTGATTTGTGAAAAGAGCCTGGCCCGTGCTTAGCGCTCAGATTACACCTACCTGGAGTTAATGTGGTCACCGTAATGTCAGCGAGTTCTGGCAAACAATCCAGTCTCCATTCACTTTCTGGAAAGTGAGAAGGGCTGACAGACCGCCTCTGTGTCATCCACACTAGGAACCACAAAATCAAAACTGGTGGTTGACCTTCCTTCCCTTCATCTCTCCTTCTTCCCTCCCTCTCCCCTGCCGTGCTCTCCCATTTCAACTCCTCTCTCT
>NW_024426891.1:0-413 GCF_017311325.1 Ursus maritimus | reverse complement strand
TAGTAAACATTTCTGTCTCTTGATAATGAGGGGTATCTTCACCTCCCGCTCCTCACAAGACTACTAAAAATTAGAGCAGTTTAAACTCATAGGTAAATGTTCAGCCTGCCTTCTTTCTAGAAACCTTTATCCTTTTTATAGGGAGGAGAGCGGCAGAGGATCTTTTTTTATTTTGTTTTATTTTAAAGATTTTATTTATTTATTTATTTGACAGAGAAAGAGACAGCCAGAGAGAGAGGGAACACAAGCAGGGGGAGTGGGAGAGGAAGAAGCAGACTTCCAGGGAAGGAGCCTGATGCGGGGCTCCATCCCATAACGCCGGATCATGCCCTGAGTCTAAGGCAGAGGAATAATGACTGCGCTACCCAGGCTCCCCTGTGTGTTCATTTCTTAGCACTAGAAAGGACATTTAG
>NW_024426890.1:0-5067 GCF_017311325.1 Ursus maritimus | reverse complement strand
GCCTCACCGCAATTATCACCACCAGGCCCACCTCGAAAATGGGTCAGGTCTGGAGCAAGAATAAACAAAGCCCACATGCCATATGAGTAAATATTTAAGAGTTATAAATCAAGCCTACAAACTGCTAGGTAAAAGAGATGCTGTTCTCCTACCTTGGCTACTATACGTCATCCTATCTGGAAGATCAGATTCCAACTCGGAATTTTCAGGCAACACAGAGTTCTGTGTTGGACCTTGGTGGCAAGGGATGACACACCCGTGGACATGGACGTGGACCTCATGGTCGGGGAGGGGCCAGACCCACATGGTGGGACAGCGAAGTCCCCGGTCCAGGCTCCACCCACACCCTCGCCTTCACGCACTGGGGGCCTCTGAGGATTCCCAAGGCAGTGAACGCCACCCCCAGGAGGCTGACCTGGGGCGAAAAGCTCCCCATGGGTCCTGGAAGCAGGTCTGAGGCTGTTTCAACAGGGAATTCTGGGGTCCTGGGTCCCTGAAGCATGGCCTAGAGACACGTATGTCTCCTTGGCCATCCAGAACTCCATGCCCTGTGGAGCACAGGGCCCTATAAAGCTACGTGCCATGTATTAACAGGTGTCCCAAGCATTTTACATGGGCTAATTTATTTAATTCTCATATCTCCAGGAAGTAGGTACTATTCTTGTC
Organism: Ursus maritimus; assembly: GCF_017311325.1. Taxonomy (NCBI): domain Eukaryota; kingdom Metazoa; phylum Chordata; class Mammalia; order Carnivora; family Ursidae; genus Ursus; species Ursus maritimus. The sequence continues at coordinate 4,401 of NW_024426890.1, read as the reverse complement.
ACCATCCCACAGCTGCGGAACCTACGACACACAGCGGGAAGCCACGTGCCCCAAGGTGACAAGTGATGGATGGAGCCAGGCTGTCTGGCTGCTCCATCGACTACCCCGCGTCCCCTCGTCACGTGGCCAAGTTCACGTGTGGCGCATGTAAGGCTCACGCGGTAGCCCCCTAGAGAGTCACAGAGCCCTCAAGGCAACTCCCAATCAGGCACAATAGAGCACCTGCTGTATGCTCGTGGCCGGAATGTCTGTGACGGCTCTCTGCCGCGTCCCCATCTCTCTGACTGCTGGGCTGAACCACAGGTTAATTCCCAGACCTGGGAGGCAGATTTGCTGAGGCATCATCGTGAAGAACGGGAAGTGAGTTAGAGGATGGGTTTGTGTGTGTCCTGCAGCCAGGAATAAGGGATGGAATCATCCCTCAGGGAGGGAATAAGCCTGGTCCGAGGGCATCTGTGGGTTGATGCCATAGCTGATAACCGGGAGAAGGTCGCTCTGCCAGGGCACAGATCCGCCTGAAGCGTGAGAGACCGAAGAAGGCACGTGGATGAGTGAGGTTTCCAGCAGCGGGTGATGGTAGCTGCCCTTGAACTGGGAGAAGGTCCAAGCCAAAGGAAAGGAAGCTACTGAGTCTCATCTTAGAAGCCCAACCCACCTCTACCCAAATCAGATAATAAAGGGGAAGGAAAAACCCCACGAGTGTGATATTTACAGTTTGTAAAGGGTGTCGTCCCACATTATGTCAGCAGGCTCTATCTTAGGCGGAACAGAGATAGCTGGGACCCACTGACAAATGGTTAAAAATCGGTCCAGAGGGGAGAATCATCATGGATCTGAGTTCACATCCTCCTTCCCTCCCTTAGTGGCTGGGTGCTGTTGTGTGTGTCATCCTATCTTCCTGAACCCTGGCATCCTCCCCTGTAAAATGCTGACAAAGTACCTACCAGGATTACAGTGAGAATTCAGTGAACTAACGTTTGTAAAGCCTCTGGGACATAGAAGGTACTTGGACAAAGCGCCATTTCCCCCCAGAGGCCATCCTGGGAGGCTCTGTCCTCCTGCTGTGCTCAGGATCCGGGTGCAGGTTGGTCCCAGCTGTGGGAGGCCGTCTTTTGTGGGGGGAACGGAGGTCCAGCCCAGAGCCCTGGGAGGAAGGTACAGAAGCAGCAGAGGGCAGGGTCTGCTTTTGGTCAGGAACCAAAAAGGTGGGAAACCAGACAAACACATTTAAAAGAAATCCCTTTGTGGCCGTGACAGCAGAGCTGTGGGGGCTGTGCCCAGCACCACAGTGACAGTGCAGCCCAAAGGGTCTCCTGCATGGGGAGGGGGGCACGGGACACAGAGCCTCTCACTGTCTCTGCTGGCTGCCCACTTCCTGCTTTCAGGCTTGACTTTCGAGGCCAGGCCTCTCCCACACCGTAGGCCAGTCCAGGGACTGCAGGAGGTCCGGACACACCAGCGTAGACACAGCTGACAGGCAGTGTCTGACTCTGGCTGCTCTTGGTCGCCTCAGCCTGCCTTCTCTGTTCCTACTTCAAGTCATCTCTACACCCAACGTGAGGCTCAAACTCTCGATCCCAAGATCAAGAGCCAGCCAGGCCCCATCCTTCTCTCCTGGACTCAGGCGGCCCCTAATGGGTGTCCCCTCTAGACTCTTTCTAAGTCATCTTCACAGCACTGTCAGCGTGGCGTCTCTCAAATGCACAGCCGACCCCAATTTAACACCTGCAATAGCTCCCTCGCTGCTCAGACGATGAAATCCCAGCTCCTTAGTGTGGTCTATTAGTCAGGAATGTTTCATTTGCAAATGTCACAAACCAGCTTGAGAAAGCTTGGAGTTTTTAAAGGGTCTGTTGGCAGGATACTGGGAAGTTCCCAGCACAGAAAGAAGAACTAGAGGAACCTGGGCAGTTCCTGGGATCTCTGGGGCCGGGACTAGGGACTCCTCCCTGGGGTGGGGCCTCTGGCCAAACACAGCACGAGGGGCAAGCCCAACTTTCCCAGCCTGGCTCCCAGCCTGGCTCCTGTGGAGATCCCAGGGGCGCGTTATGATTGGCCAGCTCGAGTTACATGCCCACCCCTCGCGCCCTCTGTGGCCTGTAGGATGGTGGGGAGGGGACTGGTACTTGAGCTACACTTCAGGGCCTACCAAAGTGGGGAGAAGAATGGGATCTGGGCTAAAAGAAGTCAGAAGGGTAAAGACAAAAGCCCCCTATGATCTGACCTCACGGTCAGCTTAGCAGCTCACTACTCAGTGTCCCGCCTGGACCCTTACATCATAGCAACACCAGTCTCCTTGCACTTTCTAGCACATGCCATTATATCTTGCTCATGGTTTCACACCCCCTTCCTGGAATGTCTATACCTTCTTTGCTTGGATAATGCCTACTCATCCTGCTAGATTCAGTTCTTTGTCACCTCTTCCAGGAATCCTTCCTAGAGCCTTAGGTTAGATCAGATGTCTCTTTCTGAGTGCCTAGCACACCTGCTCGTCTCGACTGTACTTACCACATAATGACAGTACCCAATAATAATGATAATGATGAAGACAAACACAGGTAATGTTTACCATGTGCCAGGCACTGTTCTAGGCAGCTGACACGCTGTAATTCATTTGCTCCTCACCACAACCGTATGAGGCAGGCATATAATTGGTCCCCATTTTATGAAGCAAAGAAACTGAGGCACAGAAGCTAGATCATGGAGCTAACAATCAGCAGAGCCGCGTTCAAACCCAGGACCCACAGCTCTGAGTCTGTGGTCCTAACTACTGTGTCCAGAAGCGGCTCAAAGGGCTGCAGTCTGCCCTGCTGGGCTGTGAGCCCCCAAGGGCAGGGACAGTGACAGACACCATCATCCTCCCCTCCAGGCAATGAGAGTCCACACTCACAAAATACTGTCTGACAGAATCGAATAGAACTTTCTCCGTGGGGTGGCAGAGGGATGAAGAGGGAAGGAGAAAAGTCTACTTGGAGCTCAATTTTGCAGACCTGTGGAAGGCATGGGGTCAGAGGCCAAGCTGCCTGTGTCCTGGCAGACCACCCAGGCTGACCAGAGCCCTGCTGCCCCCCGCCCCCCGGTCCTTTCTGCGAAATGCCTCTGGTGGACTCAGCCACACTTCCTTTCTCTGCAACTTGTCTCCATATTCTTGAAGCGAATTTGACTTTCTCTGTGGTTAACTGAGACTTGCCTTGTGGCATTAAAGGAGGCTTCTACACTGAGCTCTCACAAATGCACTTTTTCCAACATAACGTGATAAGGCCAGTGTTGGGGTGTGCAGTGCTGGGGTGATTTTCACCTGGAGCTGTGGCATTCCTCAGTGTAGCTTTGCTTTCCCTCGGTTGCTAGCCCAGTGGGCAGGCAGGCCTCTGACTCGCTGCCTTTCCTAAATGAGCTATCAAACGTTCCCTGACTTGATTTCTCCAGTTGTGTATTGAAGCTGACTCTAATAACTCACCTCAGTGGGCCATGGGGCTCAATAAAAGGGCCTACTTGTCTCTACTAGGAAGGCAGGTAGCAAGAAGGGATTGCAACCATAACGGCGGGTCATTAAACATGGCCCGTGTTTCCCTCCAGTAGGACCTGAACCCAAACTACACCCCAGCAGCAAATTAATCAATACTAAAGTCAGATACGATGAGAGTGGCCTTTTATTGAGTCCTTCCTACGGATCAGGCTTTGAGCTAAACTATTAACACCTCTTATCTAATTTAATCCTTGTCAATCTGTGTCAGTCCTTTCAACGGTATGACAAGCACCGTTTATGCAGACTCTGTCCTGGGTCCCTGGGAGGCAGCAGTGAACAAAACAGAGATCTTTGACTTGTATACAGACAGCAAGCAGCAGACCTAGCACAAGTACACTATAAGGTAAACCACCAAGTAGTTGGGGAAAATGTGGATAGAATAGTAGAGCTGGTGAGCGGCCGGGAGCGCTGGGGGGATGGTCCAGGTGGGCCCCACCGAGAAGAGGCTATTTGAGCAAAAATTTATTGGAAGTGAGGGAGTCGGCCATGTGGCTATCTGGGAGAAGATCATTCTGGCAAAGGGAATGGCCAGTGGGAATGGCCTCAAGGTGGGACTGTGCCAAGGGTGAGGAGGCGGGAGAGGCTGGGGAGGTGTGGGGACAGGGAAGATGCGCAGGAGAAGCAGTGGGGGGCCACACCGTGTAGGCCCTTGCAGGTCACGATACAAGTCGTTTTACAGAAGAGGGAACTGGGGCAGAGCAAGGTAATGACCAAGGTGACGTGACCTGTAAGTAGTAAGTATCAGAGCTGGGACTGACCCCAGGGGGTCTATATCAGAGCCCAGGGGTACATCCTGATGCTAGATACCCCCTCCCCCTACACACGGCAAACCAAAGCTGCTGCTGCTGCCTTTTTTTTTTTTTTTTTTAAGTTTT
>NW_024426889.1:2446-5073 GCF_017311325.1 Ursus maritimus | reverse complement strand
GAACACTAACCCTAACCCCATCCCTAACCCTAACCGGAACCCGACCCGAACCGTCAACTGAACACGAACCCTAACCCTGACACTGACCCTAACCCTGATCCTGACCATGACCCTGACCCTAATCCTAACCCTAAACCCTAATACCTGACCCTGACCCAACATTAACCCTGACCCTGACCCTGACCCTAAACCCTAAACCCTGACCCTGACCCTGATGCTACACTAACCCGAATCCTGACCGGAACCCGAACCCTAACCCTGACATGAATCTGAACCCGAACCACCAGCAGCCGGACCCAGAGCCCGGATCCTGGCGCACGGACCAGGCCGGACCCATGGCCGGACCTGGCCTGGCCGGACCTGGCCTATTACGGACCTAGCCCGGACAGTTCTAACCGGACTCTAGCCTAACCATAAGCCACGCCAAGAAGTATGGCCTGGCCCAGGCCTGACAGGGCGGCTGTCCGTTGCCTGGCGCTGGCCTGGCCGGGCCTGGCCTGGCAGTGGCCTGGCCGGGGCCTGGCCTGGCCGGACCTGGCCTGGCGGCGCGGCCTGGCCCAGGCAGTGGCCGGACGCTAGTCCTGGCCTGGCCTGCCGCATGACGCAGAGCCGAGATCCTGGCAGACCCTAACCCGACCGATCCCTGACCTGACCACCCTGCCTGACCTAAACCTAAACCTGACACTGACCTGACCTAGCCCTAACCCGAACTCTGACCCGAACCGACACTAACCCTGGCGTGAGACCGGACCGGACCCTGAGCAGAGCCAGGCCCTGGCCTAGCCTGGCCTCAGCCTGGCCTGGCCTGGCACTGGCCCAGGCCATGGCCTGGCACTGAAGCCTCCGCTGGCCTGGCCTTGGCCTAGGCCTGGCCCTGCCGGAGCCTAGCCTAGCTTGCACGGACCTGTACCGGATCCTGGCACGGACCTGGCCTGGCCTGGCCTGACCTAGCCCTGGCCTGGCCGGCCCAGGCCCCTGCCTGGCGACCTGGCCGTGGCCGGACCTGGCCTGGTTCTGGCCTGGCCGGGGCCTGGCTCTGGCCTGGGCGGTTGGCCTGGCAGCGGACCTGGCCAGGCCTGGCCTGGCCTGGCCTGGCCTGGCCCGGACCTAGGCCTGGCCTGGCCTGGTCCTGGCCTAGGGCGGACCTGGCCTGGCCTGCCGAGCCTGGCCTGGCCGGACGTGGCCTACCTGGACTCTGAGTCCCCATCCACCTGAGACCTGGCAAACGGTAACCTAGCCCAGGCCTAGCCTAACCTAGCCTGACCTGACCTAACCTAACCCGAACCTGCCGGACCAGACCTAACCATGATGCGAGACCTGAACCGACCGAGTCCCGAACCGAACCCAAAACCAAACCCTAACCTAACCCTAACCTGACCATGACCTGACAATGACCCTCACCTAAACCCTTAAACCTGACCCTGAACCTAACCTTAAACCTGACCTGACCTGACCTAAACCTAAGCCCTGATCTGACCTGGACCTCACCTGGCCCAGGCCTGGCCGGAGCCTGGCCTGGCCGGACCGTGGCACGGGCACTGGCCACGAGCCTGGCCTGGCAGTGAGCCTGGCCTGGCCGGACCTAGGCCTGGCCTGGCCTGGCCTGGCCTGGCCTGAGCCGGACCTGGCCTGGCGCCTAGCGGAGCCTGGCCGGACCTGCAAGGAGCCGGACCGAGACCAGGCCCGGCCTACCAGCACGGACCTAGCCTGCTAGCCCTGCCCGGACCTAGCCTGGCAGGCCCTAGCCTGGCTTGTAACCGGACCTAACCGTGGCCTAGCCTAACCCATTGCACTAGCCTAGCCATAATCCCTAAGCCCTGACCCTGACCTAGCCTAACCCCTAACCTGAACCTTCGCCCTGGCCTTGAACCTGAACCCGAACCCTAATCCTAACCCGAACCCTAACCCTAACCCGAACCCTAACCCTAACCCTAACCCTAACCCAAACCCTAACCGTAACCCTAACCCGAACAGTAACCCGAACCCTAATCCTAACCATAACCTGAAACCGAATCCTAACCTGAACCCTAACCCGAACCCGAACCCTGACCCTGACCCTGACCCTGACACTGACCCTAAACCATAAACCCTGACACTGACCCTGACCCTAACCCTAACCCGAACTCTGACCCGAACCCGAACACTAACCCTGACGTGAACTTGAACCCGAACCCTAACCTTAAACCAAACCCTAACCCTAACCCTAACCCTCAGCCTAACCCGAACCCTAACACTAACCCAAACCATAACCCTAAACCTAAACCTCAGCCTAACCCTAACCTTAACCCTAAACCTAACCCTACCCGAACCCTAACCCTAACCAAACCCTTAACCTAACCCTAACGCTAACCCTAACCCTAACCCGAACCCTAATCCTAACCCTAACCCTCACCCGAACCCTAACCCGAACCCTAATCCTAACCCTGACCCTAACCCTAACACTAAACCTAACCCTAACCCGAATCCGAACCCTAACTCTAACCCTAACCCTACCCGAACCCTAACCCTAACCCAAAACCTAACCCGAACCCTAACCCGAACACTAACCCGAACCCTGACCGGAACCTGAACCTTAACCCTGACATGAATCTGAACCCGAACCCTAACCCGAACCCAAACCCGAATCC
>NW_024426889.1:1679-2117 GCF_017311325.1 Ursus maritimus | reverse complement strand
ATTAACCCTAACCCAAACGTTACCCGAACCTGAACCCTAACCTGAAACCGAACCCACACTAACCCTAACCCGAAACCTAAACCTAACCCTAACCCTAACCGGAACCCTAACCCTAACCCTAACCCGAACCCGAACCCGAACCATAACCCGAACACGAACCCTAAACTTAACCGTAACCCTAACCCGAACCCTAACCCTAATCCAACCCTAACCCTAACCCTATCCCTAACCTGAACCCTAACCCTAACCCTAAACCGACCCCAAACCCTAACCCTAACCCTAACCCTTACCGTAACCCTAACCCGAACACTAACCCTGACGTGAACTTGAACCCGAACCCGAACCTTAAACCAAACCCTAAACCTAACCCTAACCCTCAGCTTAACCCGAACCCTAACCCTAACCCTAACCCTAACCCAAACCCTATCCCTAACCCGA
>NW_024426889.1:628-865 GCF_017311325.1 Ursus maritimus | reverse complement strand
CCTAACCCTAACCCTAACCATACCCGAAATATAACCCTAACCCAAACCCTAACCCAAACCCCTAACCCTAACCCTAACCCTAACCCGAACCCTAACACTAACCGTAACCGTAAACCTAACCCTAAGCCTCAGCCTAACCCTAAACCGAACCCTAAACTAACCCTAACCCGAACACAAACCCTAACTCTAACCCTAACCCTAACCCAAACCCTAACCCGAACCCTAACCCTAACCCTA
>NW_024426889.1:0-386 GCF_017311325.1 Ursus maritimus | reverse complement strand
TATCCCTAAACGTAACCCTAACCCTAACCCTAACCCTAACCCGAACCCTAACCCTAACCCGTACCCTAACACGAACCCTAACCCGAAACCTAACCCTAACAGTAACCCTAACCCGAACCCGAACCCTAACCCTAACCCTAACCCTAACCCTAACCCTAACCCTAACCAAACCCCTAACCCGAACCCGAACCCTAACCAGAACCCTAGACCTAACCCGAACCCCTAACCCGAACCATAACCCTAAACCTAACCCTAACCTCAGCCTAACCCAAACCCGAACCCTAACGCTAACCCTACCCGAACCCTAACCCTAAACCAAACCCTAACCCTAACCCGAACCCTAAACCTAACCCTAACCCTCACCCGAACCCTAAAATGAACCCTAA
>NW_024426888.1:0-5077 GCF_017311325.1 Ursus maritimus | reverse complement strand
CCCAGATTTCCAGAATCAGAAATTAGTAATAATAAGCCCATTGACATTTAGATGGTGCTGATTAGTGTTTGTCTCTTTAGACATAGTCTGTATTGGCTATAGTCTATATTGGCCATGTTCCTAGTCCTTCCTACTCTCTATTGCCCTTTGAAATTTTTGACGAGACTATATTGGTCCCTGCAGATATTGAAATAACTGGCTTTGTTTGTGTAGGCTACTGAATTGTGTGTGTGTGTGTGTGTGTGTGTGTGTATATATATATAGCACATCTTTTTCTTTTGTTTCCTGAAGTTGAAGAAGTAGTGTACTATGTTCTTCCTCAGATTCTTCCAGTCTTTTCTTTCTTCTGTTCTGTAGTATTTTTTTCTGTACATTTCTAGTTGTTATTTTTTCTCCTTACTCATCCTTGAATGAGAAAAGAGTTTTTAATTCAGTATCTGTCCACAGGCAGGGTATGTGGCCATTTCGTTGGCTCTGTTCACTAACACTTGAGAGATGCTAGAATTCCCTCCTCTATTCTAGAGTTGTAGGGCATAGTGATGGGCACTCTTTCTTGCCCAGTGTCAAGTACCCAGGAGGCTCTAGTTGACAACTTTTCTCCTATTCTGTGAAATCTCATACACTGATTTGTTCAATAATGCTTTGGAGTGGAGTTCATGAAAAAGCATAAGCTCCAAAATGCACTTCTAAGAATCTTCTTATTCCTTGTAAAGTACTTCACATCTATGTATAACGTATATGAGAATTAATGTGTCCACATCCACAATATTTACAGAAATGTGTCTGAAACTAATTAACCCCCCCTTTGTAATAAAAAATGTTTTTATGTTGTCAATATGGTTTCTTATTTCATTTTTGGTCATGATATAACTGCATTTACCCATGATCAGAATTGTATATAAAGACAATATGCCTATCAAAAATACAATTCTATGTTCTGTAGTAATTAATTCCTATTATCATTTTTCTATAATTATTTGATTATCTTCAATTATTTATAAAATGTATAAATGCATAATATTTAAAGCACCATTTATTATTCTCACATTTAGTATTGAAAAGTTGCATTTAAAAATTAAAGAAACAGTATCATGACTAGAATATTTCCTAACTTAGGATCTATGCATGAGGGGGGATGGTACTTACTCCCAGGCAAACTTGGGAAGTATGTGAGCTTTGTGTTAGTACCCCCTGCTGCTGGGTTTATGATGTAGGCAAGAAAAGCCTTGCAGAGATTAATGAGGGATGATCCCTGGCAGCTATTTTGAAAGAAATGATTTTGCTTATTTACATTCAACAAAGCCAAATCAGTCTGCAAACAGAAGTAGGGAGTCAGCCTTTCTTTGTGTTTAAGTGTCTGTATTCCAGTGTCATTTGCTGAAATGACCATTCACATGAAACTGGGGAAAAAAAATATATAATCGCAGAAATAAGAACTATATTTGTCAAATTTCCTTTGTTTCTTTTAACTGAATATTATAATGAACACTTTTATATTTAAAGGGAAAAATAACTGTGATGACCAGTTGCTAAGCAAATAGAAACTGTGCTTAAGTTCTCTTTGAAAACTTAAGGACACAAAACCAACAGGTTTATTCAGTTCCTAAAAATGTCAGTTTATGAAGGTATCTAGATTTTCTGAGTTTACCTGTATTGTTTTCACCATTAAAAATGCAGATGCTTCAGCTTATCATTTCAAATCTTGAGTAAGGAGGAGCACTTGGATGGCACAGTCCATTGGGTGTCCAACTCTCAGTTTCAGCTCAGGTTATGATCTCAGGGTTGTAAGATCAACCCCGTGTTGGGCTCCGTGCTGAGCGTGCAGTCTGCTTATGATTCTCTATCCTCTGCCCCTATCTCACCGGGCTCTCTCTTTCTCTTGTCTCTCTCTCTCAAATACATAAATAAATCTTTTAAAAAATATATAATAGGGGTACCTGGGTGGCTCAGTCGGTTGGGCATCTGCGTCCAATTCAGGTCATGATCCCAGGAGCCTGGGATTGAACCCCACATCTTGCTCCCTGCTGAGTGGAGGATCTGCTTCTCCCTTTCTGTCTCCCTCTACCTCTTCCCCTGATTGTAGTCACACATGCTCTCTCTCTCTAATAAATAAATGGAATCTTTAAAAATTATATATAAAATAAAATCTCGGGCAAGGAGAAAAAGTCCTATTTGGGAAGAGGGGGAAAAAGCATGTTTACCAATAAGAAGTAAGATCTTTTTTTGGTCTCATTTGCAGCTAGGTATATATCCCTGGTAGTAAATACTGACCAGTTATTTGAAATTTCCAGGACATGTCTTCATTCCTTGCTTCTTGTGCTTACTGAAACGCATAATGGAATTCCAAATGCCACCTGGACCAGGAGATAGAAGGGATGTATTGATGGTCGTGGAGTACACAGTGGGGATGACTGGTTAACTCTTGAATGCTTATGTTTGGATTTCACTTATATGTAAGAGAAATAAGTTTCTCTCTCGCTCTCTTTTTTCCCCCAGGGTTTTTTTTTTTTTTTTTTTTGTCAATTGCATTCAAACCTATATTTCTGCCTGATGCAGTTTTTCACCCTTCATCCATTTTTCAAATATTATTTTCTATTACTAAAGTCCAGCCAGATTAGATGTTCAGCATTCCTTTAGTAAGCATTATGCCTTTTCAAGTTTGACCTTTTGTTCAATCTACTCTTTCTGCATGATACGAATTATTCCCTAGTCTGTTTGGAATTCTCTTCTCCTCAAGCACATTTCAGCCTTCTTACATCACAGAGGAGTGATCTTTCTGTAAATTCTTATAATATCATTCTATGGAATTTTCCAAAAACATATTAGATCATAAGCTTCTTGAGGGATGGAATCAGTTTATTGCAACAAATACACAGTGAGCACCTATTACATGTCAGGCATTAGGATAGAGATGATTGATGTAAGAGGATGATTGAGACTGTGTCTCTGCCCACAAAGATTTCATAGTTTAGTGAAAGGAAGGTATTTTTACAAGTAATACTAAAACATGAACGCAACATAATGAAAAACACATTGTAGAATTCCAAGTGAAAAATTGATTAATTCTTCTGAGGATGGAACGGGAAGGAAGTCCCAAATGATTTCTCTGAGAAGATGACATTTGGGTTGACCTCAAAGGATTAATATGCATTTATTTAGGAGGCAATGTAGAGGAAACTGTATGATAAAGGTGAAAAACAGCTCTGCACCTTGGAGAAAGATCTGGACATCCAGCTGGAGACAGGTGTTGATTTTGTGATGAAGAGTGTTAGAAGAAATAAATGGTGCTCTTCATTTGAAAAAAAAAAAGAACTATAAATGAATATAAGCGTGGGGCAGAGGAACACAGGCTTAACATTTATGTACTTCTGTTTTTTTTTTTTTCATAAAAAAGGAAATATCTGAATAAGAGATGAGAAATAGATTAAATGGAGGTAATTGATATGGGCAGACTGAAGGACATGGATCTAACACATCGACCAAAGTGGCAGCACATGGAACTGAGAAAGTTGGAAATGGGTCACTGTAAAAGATTATGAATGAATCATAAGGAAGAAGAGACTGCTTTGGCTAGTCTCTGCCTGGAGATGTACTAAGTTTCTAAGAGAAAGTTGCTGTAAGATTATGGACTTGGAAATTAAGATAAAGATTTAGAACAGCAGCTGTGGAGAATTGGAAAGAGAAGAAAAGGAACGAGGAGGGACGGAGGGGGCTAGTGTGAGTATGTAGTTAAAGTGAAAGGCCAAAGTATTCATGCCTAGATTAGGAAGGAGACCAGGAGCTGACTAATGGACCAAGGAAATAAGCAGTGGTGAAGAAACTAGAAATTTCCTTGGAACGGATGTGGCAGGATTATTATACTTCTTTGCTTTCCTTCTTAGTACATAACGCAATGCTTTCTATTAAGTGAGTTGTCATAAATGCTTATTGCATTAATACACTGTCATTCATGCTAAATTATCTTGTTTTTCTCATATTTTCATTTAAACTTTGCGAGCTCTTTGGGGAAAAAAAACAGGAAAGAAGTTCTTCTCTAGAAGAAATAGGAAGATCGGTAGGAGAAGAAAGGGAAGAATGAAGGGGGAGTAAACAGAAGGGGGAATGAACCATGGGAGACCATGGACTCTGGGAAACAAACTGAGGGCTTCAGAGGGGAGGGGGTGGGGGAATGGGATAGGCTGGTGATGGGTAGTAAGGAGGGCACGTATTGCATGGTGCACTGGGTGTTATACGCAAGTAATGAATCATGGAATATTACATCAAAAACTAGGGATGTACTGTATGCTGACTAACATAACAATAAAACATTATTATATATAAAAAAAGAAGAGCTATGGAATATGGTGGCACAGGACAAATTTATCTCCATTTGTGTGTGTTCAGTAAGACCTCATGGGCTGAATTTAGTCAAAGTGACCTTCACTGTAGCTTTCTAATAGGGTTGATAGGATTGACTATATCTCTTATTTAGCCTTTTTTTATATAAATGAGGAAAATACATATTTTTCACTTACTTTGTGAACAAAGATGAGCTATACAGAGGAAAATACAGGTACAGCAAAGCATAGTCTAAGTTGAGCATTAGGTAAACAGCCCAGAGGCTCAAAGATTTGTCACAATATGCGAGGCTTCTCTGAGATCACAGTATTGCTTCTTATTAGAAAAGATCTAGCATTTATAGAAAGTGCCATTTAAAGGACTGTAGCTCAGAGGGGAAAAAAAGCAATATTCCGGTAGGCTGCCTTTTGAAGCAATAAACACCTTTTATGTCATTTAATAATGGCTTGGATAGGTTTGAAGAACTATGTGTCAAGTAGTCTGAAAACAAGGAATATAAGTTTGGTGAACTCTTTCAGTAATTTGAATCTTAAATCAGCCAGCCACAGTGTCTTAAAGCTGCTTATTTGGTTCATTTAAGCTTGTGGGTACAATAGGGATAAAATTCTCAGGCGTATTGTTTCATTTATAGTTGATATGGAAGATTAATATACATGACTGTTTTCTCTTTTCTATGGGATGTAGCAAACCAGTATATAATTTTATGGGGAAAAAAAGCTTATGTTTTCCATGTTTACAA
>NW_024426887.1:0-5082 GCF_017311325.1 Ursus maritimus | reverse complement strand
ACTAACATAATATAATAAAAAATATTATCATAAGAAAAAAATAAAAAGGAGATGGCATGTCTTAAAAAAAAAAAGAAATAGAACCCCTGCAAGACTGAGAGACAGAAATCAAGGAAAATGACTCCACCCCAGGCTGAGCATCCACATAAGAACAAACCACCCCAAAGTGCATGAGAGCAGCCAACTACGACCTCACCCCAAAGGCTGAGGCAGAACACGCTAGGGACAATCCACCCTTTGAGGCAGAGCCAGAGCCCCCAAAATGCTCCCCAGCCACGGCCGAGTCAGAGCAGCCAGGGAAGAGGAGCCCCCCTACATCAGGGAGGGGAAGTGCCCAAGGAACCCTCCTCACCCAGGGCTGAGAGAGAGCGCTCAAGGCACAATCCCCCTGCCGGGCAGATATGGACCTTCTGAGGAAGAGTCTCAGCTCCCAGACCTCAGAGGGAGCTTCCAGAAAGAGCCCAAACCCCCAGGGCTGAGAAGGCGCCCACGGTGAAGTTCTCCCCCTGCCTCGGCTCATTCAGAGCCCCCCCCCAGGGAGAGTTTCCCTCTCGTCTTGAAGCATCGGAGGAACAGCACCCCCATAGGAGGGGGCAGAGCACCCACGAAAGTCTCCCCGGGACTAAGAGTCCCCACCAGGGACCAGCGGAACAGCACGAAAGCCCAGCCCCAGCATGGCTGAGACAGAGCACCCAAGGCAAAGTGCGCCCTCGTGTCGAGCTAACCCCCAAGGAGAGTGTCTCACAGGCTGAGGCAGAAGCCCGCAGGGAGAGGAATCCCAGGGCTGAGGTGATGCACCCGAGGAAACATTCCCCTCACAGAGCTTAAAATGAGAGCCAGGAAACACCCCGTGTCCCTCACTTAAGACTGAGGTAATCACCCAAGACGCGTCCCCTCACCAGCGCTGAGAGCGTTACGGGAAGAAAGTCCCTCACAGAACTCAAGACACCACCAAGGACAGCCTCTTCTCCAACATGGCGGAGAGAAGTTGCCCCGAAAATGCCTCCCCCTTTTCTGAGATCAGAACCCAACCAAGTGTCTCCACAGACCGAGGCAGATCCCTCAGGAAGACACCGCAGCCAAGGGAGAGGCACCTGCAGGGCACAGAGAGAGTCCCCAGGGAGAAGAATCCACATTCCCACCGTTAAAATCCTGACCTTGTTCCAGGAGCCTGGAAGCAACTCACACAGTGGCAGTGAAGTTCTGGTGCCTCTCAGGGGAGAACTTTATAGAGAGGTGCCCTCTGGGAATCTCTGGATATCCGCCCCCTAGGGGTTCTGGGAGAAGGTGCACCCAGGGAAGTGTCCGGCCAGAAGACTCTGATCTATTATTACTGCCCCAGGGATGTAGGTGTAAGGGCAGCTGCAGGCCATGGGGTGATGCTGACCACACTGCCCTGCAGCAGCCCGCCGCCCCGAGAAGCTGTGTGCGGTGCGGAGCCTGGTGCTGGAGAAGCCCCATGCCCCCCCTACCCCCCACCCCCCCGGAGCCCGCTGTGCCAGCTGCCCAGAAACAGGAAGCTAGTTTTCCCCCGGGCACGTCTCCGGCGCCCCCTACAGGCAGAATTCGGTCATACACGGCACAGGAAAATACATTTCTAGGAACCAGAATTTTTTTACAAAAAGGTGGAAGGGTTGAGTTTGAAGCTGAGAGTAGATAAATCAAAAACTGCTCACTATTTTAACAGAAACACAGGAGGATTATTTGATCATCATAATCCTGAGGAAAACTTAAGACCATTTGGTAAAAATTTGACTACACAAATCCGCTTTGGTGGTTGTTCTTGGAGGAGAAACATATGCAGTATTTCTTGCACATAAAATGAAAACAAGACAGGCTTGCCCACCGTCATCCCATCTATTCAACACTCCCCACAGCAGTCCTGCCTGGCACCTTAAGATGGTTAACAGGGCTGTGCCCACAGAGTGAGCTCTCACACTGTTCAGTGACGGATGAGCCGCGGGAGTGGTGCTTTTCAGGGAGTCACCAGGCACGTCAAAGAGTGACAAATGTCTGGGAATAGACATTTGTGGGGGACTCCAATCAGTTTAGACCCGCCCAGTGGCCAACAGGTCGCTGGTGTTCAGAGCTCCTGTGGACGTGAGGTCATTGGTTTCAAGGCCACCACCGAACTGAGAAGAAGGCGGTGGGAACAGTGCTCGTTGCAACCGCCTAGATCTCACTGCCCCGGCGCGGATGGAGCCATTTTCTTGAGGGAACGCTCTTCCGGTTGTTGCCGGACTTGCGTTAATTTGCGCAGTTCGGAAACCATTTATTTTGACAATTTGCCTGTGTTCTCATTGCCTGCGTGCTGGAGTGGATTTTCACAGGCCCGTCCTCCACCAACCAAGAAGTGCCTCCTCGTATCGGCTACATATTATACTAAGTGTAACTCCAGTGTGTCCAACAGTACATTATTTATACTGTTTCCTTTTTTGTTCTGGGAGGAAACTAGTATCAGAATTGCCTACATATTGTGAACACTACATGTAAATGAGGGCTCCCATGGTCACTCAAAGTCAGGGTTCCAGTATGAGGAAGAAGTTCATGAACATGGGCGGACAGGTGGTAGTCCCTCCTCACGCAGAACCCACGCAGAACCCACGCAGAACCAGGGAGCGGAAGGAGAACCACTGAGGGTCTTACTTTAGATGGGGTGACACAGCGCCTCTCTGAGGAGGTGGCATTTAAGGAGAGAGGGGAAGGGTGACAAGACTTGGGAAGGGAAGTTGAGGCGGCGGGAAGTCTAGCTGCAAATCCCTGGATGGGAGCGGACTGCAATGTGCCAGGAAGCAGGAGGCCAGCTTGCAGGGCAGGGATGCTGGGAGAGGAGGGGGTCCCAAGTGTGCTTGGACAGATTCAGTTCTTTTCTCAACTGCCCCTTCTGTGATTGCGCTTGTCAGTCCTTCCTGGCCGAATGGTTAACCTGTTGAAAAATGTTTAAACTGTTTAAAACAGTTTTCACTTTATGAAACAAATAGGACACCTATTTGGAGTCAAGATGCCCCAGTGGGGGGAACTCTCATGTGCTACCCCCGGTTATCAACTGCAGACCCATTGGAGGAATGTACCTTGCAAATCCATACTACTTCAGCTGCTCCTTTTCTGTTTCAGTGGAAGAAAGGAAGATTTTCCTTTTCCCCCAGCAACAGCCCTGGCAATGAGGAACAGTCACAGCTCAGCCAATGAGAAGCTGCTATGCTTTCAAATCCCAGTTTACTGCAGTGGACTTTTTGTTTATAACATCCCTTCCAAATGCCCACTCTCCTATAATAAAAGAGCTTCTTCCTTTGTTCTCTGGACTTGCCTATGGTTTGCTGTAGCTTGTGTGTCCTGGATTGCAACTCTCTGCTATTCCCAAATAAATGCATTTTTTTGGGCAAAATAACTGACAGTTTTATTTTTTAAAGATTTTATTTATTCATTTGAGAGAGAGAGAGAGAGAGACCACTAGCAGGGGGAGGGCAGAGGGTCAGGGAGTTGCAGACTCCCCATCGAGCATGGACCACACTGGGCTGGATCCCAGGACCCTGAGATCATGACTTGAGCCAAAGTCAGATGCTTAACCGACTGAGCCACCTCGGTGCCTCGACAGTTTTATTTTTAAGGTTCACAACTTCTTCACTTGGGAAGGCAAAGTCCTCATCTTTGTTAGTCTTTAGGTCTCAGTAGAGTAAGGAATCCCGGTTCCCTTTTGTGAAGCAGGGGCGCGGTGCTGCACTGTTCTCAAGACCACTTGCCATGGAGTGAGGGACTCCCGGATTTCACTCTGGCTTCAGCTCCCAGGCAGCTGCCTGACCTGGAGCAAGACCATGCTTTCTGGGGGTTCAGTGTCCTCAGGTGTTCAGTGGAAATCGAGGCCTCTGCCTCATAAGGTGGCTGTGGGGTTGAGGTGAGCAGGATGGTAAGAAGCCACAGCCCACCCTTGCACGTTTGAGGGCCTCTGGGAAGGTTCTGCTCAGGCTTGGTGCTGCCTGTAGGAGACAGTCATGGCCCAGTACCTCAGGAAGGTGACAGGCTTTGGGCCAGAGAGAAGTGCCCAGTGGGTCATTCACTGATGGTGAGTGATCTCATTTGGGGAACACACAGAGAGCAGACTCCCCTCTGAGCCAGGGATTCACTGAGGGACAGAAGTTTAGGCCTGTCTGACAGGGTAGCTCTGCTTGGGGGTCCTCAGGGCTGAAGAGCTGAGGCAGCGGCTGAGGCAGATGAGAGCTAGGCCCTTCCGCCCCCGGCAGCTCCTGTCAGGGAGGGAGAGTGAGCAGAGAATGTCCCAGATCCAGGGTCAGTGACAAATAAGGACCAATGGAAGACTGTGGGCCAGGGGCAGCCAGAAGCAGTGGGGTCTGGGGGCAGCCCTGGAGGAGTGCAAAGAACTTGGCTGGGTGATGGGTATAAGGAAGGTACGTGTAGGGATGAGCACTGGGTGTTATACCCAACTAATGAATCGTCGAACACTATAACAAAAACTTATGATGTACTATATGCTGGCTACCTGAACATAATAAAAAGAACCATGAGAAACTATGGATTCTGGGAAACAAACTGAGGGTTTCAGAGGGGAGGGGTGTGAGGGGGATGGGCTAGCCTGGTGAAGGGTATTAAGGAGGGCACGTATTGCATGAAGAACTGGGTGTTATACGCAACAATGAATCATGGAATTTTACATCAAAAACTAATGATGTACTGTATGGTGACTAACATATCATAACAATAAATAAATAAATAAATATTTAAAATTTTTAAAACATAAGAAAAGAGATGACAAAAAAAGAAAAGAAAAAAATTGAAGAAAAAAATGAAAAGATTTAAAAATTATAAATAAATAATTAATTAAAAAAAAAAAAAACTTGACTTCAAGCCAGACCTGGCTCTGTGTGGTTGGTCCGGGTCTACCCTTATTTCTCATGACCTGGGGCTGTGTACCTAACCTCTTTGTGTTTCCACATCCCCTCCCGCAAACTGAGGCTCCTGACAGCGTCAACCTCCCAGGCTGGTCATGAGGATTAGAAATAATTCATTTGGTATTTGGTAGAAACCGTCTAAGTGCCAGCTGCTTATCTAGGTGGGAAAGAACAGTGA
>NW_024426886.1:106961-121504 GCF_017311325.1 Ursus maritimus | reverse complement strand
AAAATACTGTTAGAATAAACAAATTCAAGAAAGCTGTAGCACATAAAGTCAATATAAAGACCTGTTGTCTTTATTTGTTTTCAGATTTCATTTATTTATTTGACAGGAAGAGAAAAAGCATGAGCAGGGGGAGTGTCAGAAAGAGGGAAAAGCAGACCCTCGCTAAGCAGGGAGCTAAACACAGGGCTGAATCCCAGAACTCTGGGATCATGACCTGAGCTGAAGGTAGATGCTTCACCTATGGGGCCACTCAGATGACCCAACTTCTTGCATTTCTGTATACTGATGACCCACTTTCGTACTGAGAAATTGAAAAGGCAATGCCATTTACAATTGCATTAAAAAAGTCTAGAAATAAAAGTAACCAAGAATGAGCAAGACATAGTACACTCAACACAAGGCAGAAAAAAAAAATATGTGTGTCGAGGGGGGCAGAATGTATGGGTCAAAGATTTGGAAGGCAACACAAAGAAATGGAAAGATACGCCTTGCTCCTTAACTGGAAGAGTTAATTATGTGAACATGTCCATCGTACCCAAAGCAATTGACAGATGTGATGACATGCCTATCTGATTTCCAGTGGTATTATTCGAGGAAATAGAAAACAGTCCTCAAACTTGTATGGAATCACAAAAGACCCCAAATACCCAAAGCAACCTGGAGAAAGAAAGGTGCAGTCAACACACTCCTGGATTTCAAGCTAGATTACAAAGCTGTTGTCATCAAAACAGGATGGTACTGGCATAAACACAGACACCAGGTCAGTGGAACAGAACAGAAAGCTCAGAAACTTACCCACATGTAGATGATCCTAACTTAGGACACAGCAGCAGATGATATGCCATGAGGGAAGGACTGTCTCTTCAGTGAGCGGTAACAGGCAAACTGGACACTAAATGCAGAAGAATATAACTGGGTCACTTTCTTACACCACATACAAAATTTTTAATGGATGAATGATTTGAACATAAGACCCGAATCCATAAACCTCCAAGAAGACACAGGTACTAAGTCTCTCGACATTGGTTTTGGCAAAGAGTCTTCAGATCGGACACCAAATGCAAAGGCAACAAAAGCAAAAATAAACAAGTGGAACAACATCAAACTGAAATCTTCCACACGGCAAAAGAAACCATCAAAAACTTAAAAGGCCACTGACCCAATAAGAAAAAAATATCTGCGAATCATATGTGTGAGAAGAGGCTAATATCCAAAATGCACACAACACTCATACAAATCAAAACAAAAAAAACTGTATAAAAAGTGGGGTGAATATGTGAATAGATACTGTCCAAAGATGGCACACAGGTGCCAACAGACAGAAAAAGTTGTTCGACATCACTAAGCATCGTCAGGGAAACATCAGTCAAACCCACAATCGGCTCTCCCCTCACAACTGTTGGAACAGCAATTGTCCCAGAGACAGACACCAGGTGGGGTCAAGGGTGTGCAGACGAGGAGACACTGTGCGCTGTTGGTGGGAATGGAAATTGGTGCAGCCACTGTGACAAACGGTATGGAGGTTCCTGAAAAAATAAATACAACTACCCCATGACCCAGTAATGGCTCTACTGAGTATTGATTTGGAGAACACAAAAATACTGCCTCAAAAAGACAGATGCACTCCCACGTTCACTGCAGCATTATTCGCAATAACCAGACATGGAAACACAGACCTTGGGGGCCTTATGCCAAGTAACTCAGACACAGAAAGACAAATACCAGATGCTCTCATGTACATTCCACGTGGAATAAACAAATACTGAACGCATAGATACTGAGAGCAGATTGGTAGGTGCCAGATTCGGGGATGGGGTGGTAGAAACGGGTGAAGGTGGTCCAAGTCTCAATGTTTGAGTGAGAAAATCCGACAGTCATGAAATGTTCTGTCCAGCATGGAGACTAAAACTAACCCCACAGCATGGGGTATAGGTTTCCCTGCTCTTTGAAAGTACAGGGCTTCTGAGAAACCTTGCACAGCAGAAATGGTGTAAAGAAGGAATGACCATTCATTTACACGGAAAAATTAGACAGTGTGCTCAGACTCCAAGATTCCTTCTCTTTGGCTTTTCTTAGGCCTCAGGACACAAGTTTCTAACGGAGGCCCAGCATAAATGAAGATAAAGCACAGCAGAGGCTCACAGACACAATTCAAAGTGCTGGTGGCTGGATGCGGAGAGCGGTTCCCAGCGGAAGGAGCTGGTTGGGGTGCACGCCGCCTCTGTCGTGCTTCTCCCCAAAACAGATGCTGAACGCGATTCTCACTGTTCACCTTTTTTCATAAGAGGGAAATCCTCTTTAGGTCTCTTCCTCTCACTGAAGCTGGGTAATAACGTAGTTCTTTCAAGAAAGCCAAGTGTCTTACTGTGAACGTTTAAAAGCTGGGGGATACTTGTACTTGAGCATTGCTGAGGGAGGAGATGTGAAAGGTTCTCCCAGACACAAACCTCAGCAGATCCACCGGGAAAGGCACCTTCCTCAGCATGCGGAACACGGACTACCTCCTTACCCCAGAAACCCTCTCCTTCCCCTCGATCAGGACAACCCACAACAGCTGGGAGTTACCCCAATTCCTCCGTTCTCCTGCTCCTAATATCTAACTCATCAGCAAATCCTGTGAGCTCCATCTTCAAAATGGACCCAGAATAGGTCTAACCACTCCATCCAAGGCCACCTGTCTGGTCCACAGTGCCTGAGTTCCTGGAAAAGCTTCGTCATTGACCTGCCTTGCCATCTTCAACCCTCTGTCATCTGTTCTCAACGCTGTAGCCACGATGGCCTAGTGAAACAGGGTCTCATGGGGTTATAGCCCTGGAATGGCTTTCTGTCGCCCTCTGTCACCTCCCTGAGGTCATGTCCTAAGCTGTCCCCTGTGGCCACAGGGCCTTCTTGCTGCTCCTGGACATATCTGGAATTCTCCTGCCCCAGAGCCTTTGCACATGCTTTCCCTTCTGTTTAGAATGCTCTTGATGTGTTCTCACTCGCCTTCTGAGAAGTCTGAATTGGAGTGACAGGGACAGAAGGTGAGGCTGTGTGTGTTGGGTGAGGCTGGTGGCCCAGAAAAAGGTTTTCTGCCAGCTCTCCACCTGTGCCTCACTTGTCCTCAGCCAGGAACTTGCACACAGCCCTCACCTGTCACAACTCTCACACAGGAGACCCACAGCCACCCCTGGAGCCCACCCTGCCCACACCCTGCTGCAGAATGCATTCAGCTCTCCTCTGGGACCCCTGTCAGCTTTACCCAGACCTGGAACTCCCCCGTCTCCTGCAAAGCTCCCGGATTCCCCCTCTTCTTGCAAAATCACACTGGCGCAAGGCTTTCATGAGAAAGCTATAATGCTAACTAATGAAAGGTTCACACCTACTTTCCCCTTCTGTTGCCTTTCTCTCCTTCTGTCCTACCTGTGCAAACTGTAACATATCAGTGGAACATGAACATGCTCTGAGATCTGAATCTTTCATTGCAGCTTTCTGAGGACTCCTTATGTGATAAGAAACTAGTGTATCTTACAACAGGGTGTTTTACAACTATCATCTATAGAACAGTACAGCCCAAATCACTACAATTTTACCTCACTCTTCATGAAGCAGAACACTTTTTCCTTTCTTCTTTTACTTAAATTCCAGTTAGTTCACATGCCATGGAATATTCGCTTCAGGGGTAGGATTTAGTGATTCCTCACCTGCATACAGTACCCAGTGCTCATCACAAGCGCCCTCCTTAATACCCCTCACCCATTTAACTCTTCCCCCCACGCCCCTGTCCTGCAGCAACACTCAGTTTGTTCTCCAAGGTTGAGTCTATTTCCTTGTTTGCCTCTCTCATCACCCCTCAACTCTGTTCATCTGTTTTCTTTCTGAAATTCCACAAGCGTGAGAGCATAGGATATTTGTCTTTCCTCACTAATTTTGCTTAGCTTAATACACTCTAGATCCATCCACATCCTTGCAAATGGTAAGATTTCATTCTTTTTGAAGGGGTAATATTACATTATATATATATATAATATATATATATATATATATATATATATATATTTATATATATGTATCCCACATCTGTTTTTATATATGTATCCCACATCTGCTTTATCCATTCATCAGTGCATGGATTCTGGGGTTCTTCTCTTACAGTTTGGCTACTGTGACATTACCGCCATAAACATCATGGTGCATGGACCCCTTCAAATCTGCATTTCTGTATCCTTTGGGTAAATACCTAGGAGAGCAATAGCTGGATCGTGTGATGATCATCAAAATGATGCCCACAGAAGGCTACCTGCTCCATGGTCAGCACAGGCAACAGAAGTGCTCACAGGCTCTGGACTCCTGCCCTTCTCCTGCCCAATCCTCTGAATCACACAGACCACTTAAAAATCACAATTGTAGGAACTGCTAGACACCTTAGAGATGTCTGGCACCATTCCCTGACTGCAGAATAAAACACAGTAGCTCGTTGTCACCAACTACTTCCTCAACATGAAGTGCCCCCTGGATGCACTAAGTTCTTTCTCTGCAAATGTTGACTAATGTAAGTCGCAGAGTCATACCATATAAACACTATGATGGCTGGGAAGTCATCATAGGCAAAGGGAATATTTTAGCCATGTTTATAAGCATTAGCTGACTTTGTAGAAGAGGCTGAGCTGAGTGTTTTTAAATACTATTTCAGACCTATTTTACAGCACCCTGAACATACCAGAGGCCTGAATTGACTAAAAAGATAGTTAGTTTCAGTAACTTTACTTATTTTTTACAGATTTTATTTGTTTATTTATTCAACAGAGATAGAGACAGCCAGTGAGAGAGGGAACACAAGCAGGGGGAGTGGGAGAGGAAGAAGCAGGCTCAGCGGAGGAGCCTGGATGTGGCGCTCGATCCCGTAATGCCGGGATCACGCACTGAGCCGAAGGCAGACGCTTTAACCGCTGTGCCACCCAGGCGCCCCTCAGTAACTTTAATACCAGAAAAATATTATACTGTCTGTATTCCTAGGATCTTTTGAGTATCTTTACCCAGAGGTCCTCCACTGAGATAATGATCTTTAATGATCACCATGGGCAGATGTGAAAAGGCCCGCTTGAATTGCTCCAGTTGTCCACATGACAAGAAAATCCTGGATACTTGATAGGTTTCAGATCAAGAAGACCAGAGATAAGAGGAAGATAGTACCCTGTATGGAACAACAAGGGATTTGGAGTCAATTTGGGGATCCCACTTAGGTTTCTGACACTAAAATCCTCTGTGACTCATATCATCTGAGTCCCTTTCTAACCACCTGAAAATGTGCCTAAAAATATCTACACCCTAGTTTGAAGTTTAAGAGGCAGAATGCTACAAAGAGCCAGTATGATGTCTCTCAAGAACAGGTGCTCAGGAAGCCATAATTGCTATTGGGTCTATTTCTTTCCAGAAGAAAGAACACATGTTGAATCCATATTTCACAGATGACTCACCAGAAGATTTTCAAACCTGAAGGAAGGCCAAGAAGTCGCTCTTGTGTCATATTTCACTCAGAAATCATGTTGTTGGACTGGTGAGGATGATACGATAGCAACGTCAATACTAAGAGTGGGGAGCTTCTAATTTATACGGTCATGTTGACTCCTTAGCTCAGAGCCACCAGAAAGGGTAGCTGGGGAGTGGGCAATCGCTTTCATCACTATGAGCGGGGAGCTTCCCATTTCCATATGGCCATGATGACTTCTAGCTCAGGGCCACCAGAAAGGACAGCTGAGGGGGACCACAGGCCAAGGCTGCCAGGTGTGGCTGGGGCAGGCAGAATCCCCTGACTTAAGGCTCAACTCCTGTCTAGGTTATTATAATGCTCTTCTGGCCAAACAGTGCCATTGTGTGAGCTCCTCATATAGAAACGGTTCAGAATTTCCATTGAGATTCCCTCTCTGACCTTTAGGATATGTAGCAAAGTTCCATTTAATTCTTTAAACATTGAAGGACTTCCTGGTTTTCTTTTTCGCTATGACTGTGGCTCAATTCCCTGTGGTCTAAGAATAGAATTCCAGTTAATTTCCAGGGTTTAACATTTGTAGCCTTGATTCAAGTGGGCCCCACCTATAATCTATTTGGGTAAAGAGTCTATGACCCCTGAAAATAATGTATTCTGCACTTATTATGGAATGTTCCCTATATGTCAATTAGGTCACATTTGTTACCAATGTTTTGTCTGCTTTTTCTGTCAGATATTGAGAAAGGTATATTAAAATCTTCAAACAATGCTGCTCTATTCAAAGTGGCATTGAGAATCTACCAGTGTTAGAAGGCAAGAGAAACAAAAAGTATAAGAATTGAGGGCATAATTGTGACTATTCATGATAATACGATTGTGTACATAGAACATCCAAAACAGTCTATAAATAATTCTATTAGAATTAAATGCAATTCTATAAATTTGAGATGGATTGTGCTTTCCCATTGACAGTTTCTGAAAGAAAACGTAGAACCTAAGCCACCCGGGGTAGGACATAGGGTGTTTAACCATTTAAAAGAATTCATGACTTCATAAAAATGTGACATTTCTCCTTATCTTATGAGCATAAGAAAATGAAAAGTGAACCGCAGGCTGGGAAGTAAAGATTTGCAATACACACACACTGACAAAGACTTGTCAATAAAGAATTCTGCTCATCAACCATAAAAAGTCTATTTACAAACGAATACTTCAAAAAGATTGACTGATGGGCACAAGAACAGTGAAAGGGTGCTCTACAGTATTATTTTCAGGAACAGCAAGGCATTTTCTAAAATGAAAACATACACACAAACCAGTATTCCCGAGATGGATGACGTCCTTATTTCTGAGGACAGTTTGAAGAACAGACTAGCATCAAAGTAAAGTGATGGAATTCCTGACACTCAGAGGATGGACAATTGACCTCAAACTACAGTACAATTTCTAGGCATCATTCGGTCCTCTGAAGGTGACAACTACCACACCCCTTCCAAAACCCACAGGTTGCTTCCCAACCGCTTACCATAAAAGAAGAAGATGAGAAACAGATAGGACTAGTAGGAAATAGCAAAAATCACTTGTGGGGATTATCCTGAAACACACTGATCACACATAACTAGCGTAAGGAAGTGTAGGAACTGACAAGGACAGAGACTCAAGAGGTATTTTGGGAAATGCTGTCTGAAATCGTCAATACCTTGGTACGACGAATGAGGGTTCTTGAGCATGTCTCTAGGGTTTGCTCTGGCCAAGAGTTCGTAACACCATCGCTGAGGACTGAAACTCTTCAAGACCTCAAAGCTTGCCTGATTGACTATTGACTAAGAGATTCCCATGTTCTGAAAACAGATACCAACTCGGCTGAAAGGTTCACCTGGGCTCTTCCTCGAGCCCTACAAGAAGCTGAACTACATTCACTGAAAATCAATTACACACACACACACACACACACACACACACACACACACACACACACACCTAGTCAGCCACCAATTACTTAAACACTCAAGGTTCTTCCTACCTTTCTTTTTCACATTGATATTTCTTATCCTCACATGAAATGTCATCATTTCTAATGAACACTGATGTCAAAATAGAGATTCATTGACACAATATTCACAAATGGAACTTCCCTGCTCTAATTTTCATTATAGCATTTTTTTAAAGTTCGTTATATATTTTAGGTTTTTGGTAACTTATACAGGAGAAAAATCAAAGTACTGAAAAACTCTGAATACTGACAATGAGTTTAAGCCTAGAGAACAAAAATTGTCCAATTTCATAGAGATAATAAGGAACCAAAGGGAAAGCATGGAAGCTGTAGTCGAATAATTTTACATGCGCATCCTCTATTATTCTACTACTGAGGGGCGTGTTTTATTACTACTATACATGCATCAATTGTCTTCCACGTGCACTGCACAGGTATAATGAATTACTACAGTAGAATGAAATATCTGGGAACTACTTGGCGGCATCTATAATGAACAATGAAATTTCGATCTTATATTTGGTGAACCTTCCACTTTCTGTCCCTTTAGACAATGGACTTAAACAGAAGGGGGAATGAACCACGAGAGACTATGGACTCTGGGAAACAAACTGAGGGCTTCTTGGGAGGGGAGAGGTGGGGATTTGGATGGCCAGTGATGGGTATTAAGGAAGGTACATGGCTGCATGGAGCACTGGGTGTTGTATGCAAATAATGAATCAGGGAACACTACATCAAAACTATGGAAATACTGTATAGTGACTAACATATCATAATAAAAATTATTAGTAGAAAATTAAAGCTAAAAAAACCAATACAGCTTTTCTGTTTCCAAGAACAATCACAATTGAGAAAAACTAACTCTCCAACCTTAAAGCAAAACACAGACCAAGTTCCATTTCACTCCCTTTATTCACATTCTCTGTGGGTTCTAAGCTACCTTCTACCTCCTTTCCTGCTGAGCAGGGAGCCCAGGCTCGATCCCAGAATGCTGCGATCATAACGTGAGCCAAAGGCAATATGCTTAACTGGCTGAGCCAGCCAGGAGCCCCAGCCATGTTTTTCTTACAAAAGGACACTTTCTCATGATGCTCTACATGACTTCATATGGTACCAGAGATCTGCATTTGCCTCTGTGGAGGTTGCAGATGAAGGCAATTGCAAACTCTCACAGTGGTTTATGAAATACAATGATCTGCCTGGTGACAGTGAAACTCTTATGAGCCTACAAGAGGGTGCTGTGACACTCAGCTGTGGCTGGGCTGGCACAGAGAACTCAAACCATTTCCCTGCCTGATGTCTGTGAGGAACAGATGCCCCCACTGTGAATGAGACCCTGCCACTGAGCTGTCCAGAGATGGCCATCCTCACGGGAGGATGAGGATAAAGGACAATGCCTGAGGAGACCTCATCTGCCCTTTTATCTTTTCAGATTTTTGACAGTGGACAAATCACTGCCTAGGAGTCTCAACTACCTTAATCTCATGTGTGAATGGTCAAGAGGTTTTACAAAACACTTCAGATTTTGACTCACAAATGCCCACAACCACTTACCATAGGGATTCAACATTAAGCAAAGATAATGTTCCTGGAAGAGAGGTCCTGCCTACTGTTGTTTCTCACTTATATGCTCATCTTCCTTACTTTCAGGTAACATAACTGATTCTGATTCCCTGCTTCCGTCTTCAGGAAGGCTGAGGTGATTTAGAAGGGCATTACCCTGACATCGTTTTTCTTAAAGCAATAAGATGTGGACATTTCCCTAGTCCTACACACCCAAAGTTGAATCGGAATCAGGATTGTGGAGGCTGATGAGAGTTGAAGGTGTTTTCCTGTACATGGTGGTTTATTACCAATAAGGATGGGTCAGAGTCCTCGAAATTCCAGAACCTTTTCATTAATGCTTCCTACTCGTGAAAGATGATGTACATTGGTCTTTCCCTGTATAGTGTGGTGACTCAGAGAAAAGTGCTTAGCCCTTTCATCAGACTTCCAGGACCAGTTTGGGGCTGGCTTCCATATTCACAAAGGATGATGTTAGGGCTAAGAGGGTTCGTGTACACTGTTATTTCTTACAGATAAGGGTATGGCATTTTTGTTACATTGCCAGAACCACTTAGCGCCGGGCTTGCAGGCCTCCTGGGGACGAACCCTAACTCTAGGTCGGACCCTGAGGGGCCCCTCCCAAGGGGCCTGGTGCCACAACGCGGGGACCTGAGCCCAGTGCCGGAGTCACCCTGCCGCCCCCCAGCAACCCGGGCTGCTAGGAAGGCGCCCACGGCCTTTCAGGGCGAGAGAACGGCAGGGCCCTCCAAGCCCCCGGCGACCTTCGAAGGCCCCCCATGCCAAAACGCTTGGGCCCACACTCCCTCCTGCCAGTGCCCTCACCTCGGCCTGCCCCTCTGCCTGCCACAGAGCTGGCGGAAGGGGCCTGCTGGAATCCTGGAGGCTAACACTTACCCTAGGTCGGTCCCCTAGAGGCCCCTCCCAAGGAGCCTGGCACCGCAATGCCGGGGATTTGGGACCCCCATGCCCCAGTGCTGGACTCACTCTGCCACCCCACAAGCACCCAGGGTGCTAGGGGCGTGGGCAGTCATTCAGGAAGGGAGAACGGGCAGGGCCCTCTGATCCCCCTGCGACCTTCGAAGGCTCCCCGCGCAAAAACTCTGGCTCCCACGGTCCTGCTCGCCAGCGCCCTAAACTCGGCCCACCCCTCCGCTCGCTGCAGAGCTGGCGGATCGGGCCTCCTGGCTTCCTGGGGGCTAACCCTACCCTAGGTCACCCACAAGGGGCCCCTCCCAAGTAGCCTGGCGCTGCATGCCAGGGATTGGGGACCCCCAAGTCCCAGCGCCGGACGCATCCTGCCGCCCCGCTGCCACATGGGGTGCTAGGGGCGTCACCAGTCCTTCAGGGCGACAGAACGGGCAGGACCCTCCGAGCCACCTACGACCTTCGAAGGCACCCCGAGCCAAAGCCAAATGCTCTGGCCCACGCTCCCGCTCGCCAGCTACCTCACCTTGACCCACACCTCCATTCACTGGGCGGAACGAGCCTGCCAGTCTTCTGGGGGCTAACCCTAACCCTAGGTCAGCCCCCGAGGGGCCCGTCCCAAGGGGCCTGGTGCCGCAACGCCGGGTATTAGGGACCCTCGAGCCCCAGCGCCGGAATCACTGTGCTGCCCCGCCGCCACCCGGGCGCTAGGGGTGCCGCTGGTCATTCAGTGCAGGAGAACGGGCAGGGCCCTCCGAGCCCACGGCGACCTTCAAAGGCCCCCCATGAAAAACGCTTGAGCCCACGCTCCCACTCCTCAGCGCCCTCACCTTGGCCTGCTCCTCCGCTCCCTGCAGAGCCTGTGGATGAGGCCTGCCTCCTCCTGGGGCTACCCATAACCCTAGGTTGGCCCCTGAGGGGCCCCTCCGAAAGGGCCTGGCACTGCAATGCCTGGGATTGGGGACCCCCGAGCCCCAGTGCCGGACTCACCATGTTGCCCCGCCACCACCCGGGCCGCTAGGAACACCGTCGGTCATTCAAGGAGGGAGAACGGGCAGATCCCTCCGAGCCCCTGGCGACCTTCGAAGGCCCCCCACGCCAAAAGGCTTGGGCCCATGCTACCGCTTGCCTGCGCCCTCACCTCGGTCCACCCCTCCACTTGCTGCACAGCCGGTGGATCGGGACTGACAGCCTCCTGGGTGTTACCCTAACCTTTGGTGGGCCCCCGAGGGGCCCATCCCAGGTTCCTATTGCCGCAACACCGGGGATTGGGGACTCCCGACCTCCAGCGCCCAACTCACCCTCCCGCCCTACCGCCACCTGGGCCGCTAGAGGCGCCACCGTTCATTCAGGGAGGGAGAATGGCCAGGGCCCTCCAAGCCACCAGCGACCTTCGAAGGCCCCCCACACCAAAACGCTTGGGCCCACGCTCCCCCCCCGCTCGCCGCACAGCTGGTGGATCGGGCCTGGGGGCCTTCTGGGGGCTAACCCAAACCCTAGGTCAGCCCCCTAGTGGCCCCTCCCAAGGGGCCTGGCGCCGCAACGACGGGGATTGGGGACTCCTGAGCCTCAGCGGCGGACTCACCATGCCCCCCACTGCCACCCGGGCCACAAGGGGCACCCCCGGTCATTCAGCGCGGGAGAACGGGCAGGACCCTCTGAGCCCCTGGTGACCTTCAAAGGCCCCTCGCTCCAAAACTTTGGGCCCACGTTCCCGCTCGCCAACGCCCTCATCTCAACCCGCCCCTCTGCTCACCGCACAGCCGGCAGATCAGGCCTATTGGCCTCCTGGGGGTAACCCTAACCCAGGTAGGCACCTGAGGGGGCCCTCTCAAGGGTTCTGGGGCCGCAACGCCGGGGATTGGTGACCCCCGAGCCACAGCGCCGGACTCACTTTGCCACTCCACCGCCACCGGGGCCGCTAGGGGCCCCTATGGTCATTTAAGGCGGGAGAATGGGCAGGGCCCTCCGAGCCCCCGGCGACCTTCGAAAGCCCCCCAGGCAAAAAGCTTCGGCTAACACTTCCGTTCGCCAGTGCTCTCACCTCGGCCCGCCCCTCCGCTTGCCGCACAGCTGGCGGATCGAGCCTCCCAGCCTCCTGGGGGCTAACACTAACCCTAGGTAGGCCCCCTAGGGACCCATCCCAAGGGGCCTGGCTCTGCAATGATGGGGATTGGGGACCCCGGAGCCCCAGCGCTGGACTCACACTGCTGCTACACCACCCCCAGGGCTGCTAGGGGCGCTGCCGGTCATTCAGAGCGGGAGAATGGGCATTGCCCTCCGAGCCACGGCAACTTTCGAAGGGTTCCCTCGCCAAAACGCTTGGGCCCACGCTTCCACTCTCCAGCGCCCTCACCTCAGCCCGCCCTTCTGCACACCGCACAGCTGGCAGATCGGGCCTACCAGCCTCCTGGGGGCTAACACTAACCCTAGGGTAGGCCCCCTAGGGCCCCATCCCAAGTGGCCTGGTACCGCAACACTGGGGATTGGGGAACCCCGAGCCCCAGCGCTGGACTCACCCTGCCACCCCACCACCACCTGGGCTGCTAGGGGCACCGCCCGTCATTCAGGGCCGGTGAACAGGCAGGGTCCTCCGAAGCCCCTGCGACATTAGTAGGCGCCCCACGCCAAACGCTTGGGCCCACACTCCCGCTCGCCAGTGCCCTCACCTCCGTCCGCCCCTCCACTTGATGTACAGCTGGCGGATCGGGACGGCCGGCCTCCGGGTGTTACCCTAACCCTAGGTCGGCCCCCAAGGGGCCCCTCCCAAGGAGCCTGGGGCCGCAACGCCGGTAATTGGGGACCCCAGAGCCCCAGCGTCGGACTCAACCTACCGCTCCGCCACCATCCGGGCTTCTAGGGGCGCCGCCGGTCATTCAGGGCATGAGAACGGGCAGGGCTCTCCTACCCCACGGTGACATTTGAAGGCGCTCCGCGCCAAAACACTTGGGCCCACGCTCTCGCTCGCCAGCACCCTCACCTAAGCCCGCCCCTTCACTCGCCCGACAGAGGGCGGATTGGGCCTGCCCGACTCCTGGGGGCTAACTCAAACCCTAGGTCGGCCCCCCAGGGACCCGTCCGATGGGGCCTGGCGCCTCAACGCCTGGGACTGCTGAACTTCGAGCTCCAGTGCCGGACTGACTGTGCTGCCCCGCTGACACCCGGGCCTCTAGAGGCGCCGCTGGTCATTCAGGGTGTGAGAACAGGCAGGGCCCTCTGAGCCCCCGTTGTCCTTCGAAGGCCCACCGCACCAAAACGCTTGGGTCCAGGCTCGCGCTCGCCAGCGCCCTCACCTCAGCCCCCCCCTCCGCTCGCCACCCAATGGGTAGATCGGGCCTGCCGGCCTCCTGGGGGTTAACCCTAACCCTAGGTCGACCACCGAGGGGCCCGTCCCAAGGGGCCTGGCACCGCAACATGAGGATTGGGGACCCCCGAACCCCAGCACCAGACTAACGTTACTGCTCTGCCGGCGCCCGGGCCGCGAGGGGCGCTGCCGGTCATTCAGGGCAGGAGAACGTGTAGGGCCCTCCAAGCCCCCGGCGACGTACGAAGGCCCCCCGCACCAAAACGGTTGGGCCCACGCTCCTGCTCGCCAGCACCCTCATCTCGGCCTGCACTTCCGCTCATAGCAGAGCCCACGGATCGGGCCTGCCGTCCTCCTGGGGGCAAACTCTAACCCTAGTTCGACCACCGAGGGGCCCTTCCCAAGCGGCCTGGCGCTGCAACGCCAGGGATTGGGGACCACCGAACCCCAGCGCCTGACTCCCCCTGCCGCCCCGCCACCACCTGGGCCGCTAGCAGCGCCGCAGGTCATTCAGGGCGTGAGAAAGGGCAGGGCCCTCCGAGCCCCGGGTGACCTTCGAAGGCACCCTGCATCAAAACACTTGTGCCCACACTCCCGCTAGGCAGCGCCCTCACCTCAGCCCGCCCCTCTGATCATCGCACAGCCGGCGGATCGGGACAGCCGGCCTCCTGGGAGATAACCATAACCCTAGGTCGGCCCCTGAGTGGCCCCTCCCAAGGGGCCTGGTGCCAGAACGCCGGGGACTGGGGCCACCAGAGCCCCAGCGTCGGACTCAACCTACCACCCCGCCACCAACCGGGCCGCTAGGGGTGACCCCGGTCATTCAGGGCGGGAGAACGGGCAGGGCCCTCCGAGCCCCCTGCGACATTCGAAGGCCCCCCATCCCAAAACGCTTAGGCCCATGCTCCTCGCCAGCGCCCTCACCTCGGCCCGCGCCTCCCCTCGCAGCACAGCCAGCGGATAGGGCCTGCTGGCCTCCTGGGGGTTAACCCTAACCATAGGTCGGCACACAAGGGCCCCTCCCAAGGGGCTTGGTGCCGCACGTGGGGATTGGGGACCCCCGAGCCCCTGCGCCAGACTCAACATGTTGCCCCACCTCCACCCTGGCCGATAGGGGCGCCGCCGGTCATTCAGGGTGGGAGAACTGGCAGGGCCCTCCGAACCCCCACCAACCTTCGAAGGTGCCCCGAACCAAAACGCTTGGGCACAGGCTCATGTTCACCAGCACCCTCACCTCGGCCCAACTCTCCGCTCGACGCACAGGCAGTGTATGGGGCCTGCTGGCCTCC
>NW_024426886.1:105486-106951 GCF_017311325.1 Ursus maritimus | reverse complement strand
ACCTCCGTCCGCCCCTCCACTTGATGTACAGCTGGCGGATCGGGACGGCCGGCCTCCGGGTGTTACCCTAACCCTAGGTCGGCCCCCAAGGGGCCCCTCCCAAGGAGCCTGGGGCCGCAACGCCGGTAATTGGGGACCCCAGAGCCCCAGCGTCGGACTCAACCTACCGCTCCGCCACCATCCGGGCTTCTAGGGGCGCCGCCGGTCATTCAGGGCATGAGAACGGGCAGGGCTCTCCTACCCCACGGTGACATTTGAAGGCGCTCCGCGCCAAAACACTTGGGCCCACGCTCTCGCTCGCCAGCACCCTCACCTAAGCCCGCCCCTTCACTCGCCCGACAGAGGGCGGATTGGGCCTGCCCGACTCCTGGGGGCTAACTCAAACCCTAGGTCGGCCCCCCAGGGACCCATCCGATGGGGCCTGGCGTCTCAACGCCTGGGACTGCTGAACCACGAGCTCCAGCGCCGGACTGACCGTGCTGAGCTGCTGACACCCGGGCCTCTAGAGGCGCCACTGGTCATTCAGGGTGTGAGAACGGGCAGGGCCCTCCGAGCCCCCGTTGTCCTTCGAAGGCCCACCGCACCAAAACACTTGGGTCCAGGCTCCTGCTCGCCAGCGCCCTCACCTCAGCCCCCCCCTCCGCTCGCCACCCAATGGGTAGATCGGGCCTGCCGGCCTCCTGGGGGTTAACCCTAACCCTAGGTCGACCACCGAGGGGCCCGTCCCAAGGGGCCTGGCACCGCAACATGAGGATTGGGGACCCCCGAACCCCAGCACCAGACTAACGTTACTGCTCTGCCGGCGCCCGGGCCGCGAGGGGCGCTGCCGGTCATTCAGGGCAGGAGAACGTGTAGGGCCCTCCAAGCCCCCGGCGACGTACGAAGGCCCCCCGCACCAAAACGGTTGGGCCCACGCTCCTGCTCGCCAGCACCCTCATCTCGGCCTGCACTTCCGCTCATAGCAGAGCCCACGGATCGGGCCTGCCGTCCTCCTGGGGGCAAACTCTAACCCTAGTTCGACCACCGAGGGGCCCTTCCCAAGCGGCCTGGCGCTGCAACGCCAGGGATTGGGGACCACCGAACCCCAGCGCCTGACTCCCCCTGCCGCCCCGCCACCACCTGGGCCGCTAGCAGCGCCGCAGGTCATTCAGGGCGTGAGAAAGGGCAGGGCCCTCCGAGCCCCGGGTGACCTTCGAAGGCACCCTGCATCAAAACACTTGTGCCCACACTCCCGCTAGGCAGCGCCCTCACCTCAGCCCGCCCCTCTGATCGTCGCACATCCGGCGGATCGGGCCTGCTGGCATCCTGGGGGATAACCATAACCCTAGGTCGACCCCCGCCTCCCAAGGGGCCTGGTGCCAGAACGCCGGGGACTGGGGCCACCAGAGCCCCAGCGTCGGACTCAACCTACCACCCAGCGGATAGGGCCTGCTGGCCTCCTGGGGGTTAACCCTAACCATAGGTC
>NW_024426886.1:70071-105461 GCF_017311325.1 Ursus maritimus | reverse complement strand
AGCCCTTGTGCCGACCTATGGTTAGGAGTTAACCCCAGGGAGGCCAGCAGGCCCTATCCGCTGGCTGTGCTGCGAAGGAGGCGCGGGCGAGGTGAGGGCGCTGGCCGAGGAGGCATGGGCCTGGCGTTTGGGATGGGGGCCTTCCGAGATGTCGCAGGGGGCTCGGAGGGCCTGCCCGTTCTCCCGCCCTGAATGACCGGGAGTCACCCCTAGCGGCCCGGTTGGTGGCGGGGTGGTAGGTGAGTCCGACGCTGGGGCTCACCTGGTGGCCCCAGTCGGCGATTCTGGCACCAGGCCTTGGGAGGGGCCACTCAGGGGCCGACCTAGGGTTATGGTTTATCTCCCAGGAGGCCGGCTGTCCCGATCCGCCGGCTGTCGATGATCAGAGGGCGCGGGCTGAGGTGAGGCGCTGCCTAGCGGGAGTGGGCACAAGTGTTTTGATGCAGGAGTGCCTTCGAAGGTCACCCGGGGCTCGAGAGGGCCCTGCCCTTTCGCCCTGAATGACCTGCGGCGCTGCTGGCGGCCCAGGAGTGGTGGCGGGCGGCAGGGAGGAGATCAGGCGCTGGGGTTCGGTGGTCCCCCAATCCCTGGCGTTGCAGGCGCCAGGCCGCTTGGGAAGGGCCCTCGGTGGTCGAACTAGGGTTAGGTTGCCCCCAGGAGGACGGCAGGCCCGATCCCAGGCTCTGCTATGAGCGGCGGAAGTGCAGGCCGAGATGAGGGTGCTGGCGAGCAGGAGCTGGGCCCAACCGTTTGGTGCGGGACGCCGTGCGTCGCCGAGGCTTGGAGGGCCCTACACGTTCTCCTGCCCTGAATGACCGGCAGCGCCCCTCGCCAAAGCCCGGGCGCGGCAAACAATAACGAATTAGTCACAGTGCTGGGGTTCGGGGGTCCCCAATCCTCATGTTGCGGTGCCAGGCCCCTTGGGACGGGCCCTCGTCAGTGAGCCTGGGGTTGGGGTTGCCCAACCAACTTGGGAGGCCGGCCGAAGGCCCGATCTACCCATTGGGTGGCGAGGCGAATGGAGAGAGGCTGAGGTAGAGGCTGGCGGCAGGAGCCTGGACCCAAGTGTTTTGGTGGTGGGCGCCCGAAGGACGCGGGGGGCTCGGAGGGCCCTGCCCGTTCTCACACCTGAATGACCAGTGGCGCCTCTAGAGGCCGGGTGTCAGCAGCTCAGCTGCGGTCAGTCGGCTGGAGCTGCGTGGTTCAGCAGTCCCAGGCGTTGAGACGCCAGGCCCCATCGGATGGGTCCCTGGGGCCCGACCTAGGGTTGATTAGCCCCCAGAGTCGGGCAGGCCCAATCCGCCCTCTGTCGGGCGAGTGAAGGGCGGAGCTTAGGTGAGAATTGCTGGCGAGCGGGCGTGGGCCCAGAGTGTTTTTGACGCGGGCGCCTTCAAATGTCACCGTGGGGTAGGAGAGCCCTGCCGTTCTCATGCCTGAATGACCGGCAGCGCCCCTAAGCCGGATGGTGGCGGAGAGCGGCCAGAGTTGAGTCCGGCCGCTGAGGCTCTGGGGGTCCCCCACAGTACCGGCGTTGCGGCCCCAGGCTCCTTGGGAGGGCCCAGCAGGGCCGACCTAGGAGTTAGGAGTAACACCCGGAGGCCGGCCGTCCAGAAATCATAACTATTACCACATCAAGTGGAGGCGGACGGTAAGGGCACTGGCGGCGGGAGTGTGGGCCCAAGCGTTTGGCGTGGGGGCGCCTACTAATGTCGCAGGGAGCTTCGAGGAGGACCCTGCCTGTTCCTGAAGCCTGAATGACGGGCGGTGCCCCTAGCAGCAGAGTAGTGGTAAGGGTGGCAGGAGTGAGTCCAGCGCTGAGGCTCCGGGGTTCCCCAATCCCCAGTGTTGCGGTACCAGGCCCACTTGGGATGCAAGACCCCTGGGGCTACCACAAGTTAGTATTCCCAGCCCCCAGGCTGGTAGGCCCGATCTGCCAGCTGTCACGGTGTGCAGAAGGCGGGCTGAGGTGAGGCGCTGAAGAGTGGTGACGTGGGCCCAGCGTTTTTGGCGGGGAACCCCGCCCGAGGTTGCCGTGGCTCGGAGGGCAATGCCCATTCTCCGCTCTGAATGACCGGCGGCGCCCTAGCAGCCCTGGGGGTGGTGTGGCAGCGGTGTGAGTCAGCGCTGGGGCTCCGAGGTCCCCAATCCCCATCATTGCAGAGCCAGGCCCCTTGGGATGGAGTCCCTAGGGGCCTACCTAGGGTTAGTGTTAGCCCCCAGGAGGCTGGGAGGCTCGATCCGCCAGCTGTGCGGCAAGGCGGAGAGGCGGGCCGAGGTGAGAGCACTGGCGAGCGGAGTGTTAGCCGAAGCTTTTGCCTGGGGGGCTTTTCGAAGATCGCCCGGGGGGCTCGGAGGGCCCTGCCCATTCTCCACCTTAAAGCTGAAGCCACCAAGGGCCCCTCGCGGCCCGGTGGCGGTGGAGTGGCAAAGTGAGTCCGGCGCTGTGGCTCGGGGTCACCAATCCCGGCGTTGCGGCCCCAGAACCCTTGAGAGGGCCCCTCAGGTGCCTACCTGGGGACCAGGTTACCCCAGGAGGCCAATAGGCCTGATCTGCCGGCTGTGCGGTGAGCAGAGGGGCGGGTTGAGATGAAAGGCGTTAGCGACGAGAACGTGAGCCCAAGTTTGGACGGGGCCTTTGAAGGTCACAGGGGCTCAGAGGGTCCTGCCCGTTCTCCCGCGCTGAATGACCCGAGTGCCCCTTGGCCCGGGTGGCAGTGGGGCATGGTGAGTCCGCCGCTGAGGCTCGAGTCCCCCAATCCCGTCGTTGCGGCGCGGAGGCCCCTTGGGAGGGGCCACTGGGAGCTGACCTAGAGGTTTGGGTTAGCCCAGAAGGCCCCCAGAGCCCCGATCCACCAGCTGTGCGGCGGCGAGG
This sequence comes from Ursus maritimus, assembly GCF_017311325.1. NCBI lineage: Eukaryota > Metazoa > Chordata > Mammalia > Carnivora > Ursidae > Ursus > Ursus maritimus. The sequence continues at coordinate 102,589 of NW_024426886.1, read as the reverse complement.
GGCCGTGGGCCCAAGCGTTTTGGTGTGGGGGGCCTTCGAGGAAGGTCGCTGGTGGCTTGGAGGCCCTGGCCATTCTCCCTCCTGAATGAGCGGTGGCGCCTCTAAGCGGCCCAGGTGGCCGGTAGAGGGCGGGAGTGAGTTGGGCGCTGGAGGTCAGGGAGTCCCCAATCCCGGTGTTGCGGCAATAGGAACCTGGATGTGGGCCCCTCGGGAGCCCACCAAGGTGAGTAACACCCAGGAGGCTGTCAGTCCCGATCCACCTGGCTGTGCAGCAAGTGGAGAGGGTGGACCGAGGTGAGGCGCGAGGCGAAGCGGTAGCATGGGCCCAAGCGCTTTTGGCGTGAGGCCTTGAGAGTCGCCAGGGGCTCGGAGGGATCTGCCCGTTCTCCCTCGCTTGAATGACCCGGCGGTGTTCCTAGCGGCCGGGTGGTGGCGGGGCAACATGGTGAGTCCGGCACTGGGGCTCATGGTCCCCAATCCCAGGCATTGCAGTGCCAGGCCCCGCTTCGGAGGGCCCCTCAGGGGCCAACCTAGGGATTATGGGTAGCCCCAGGAGGAGGCAGGCCTCATCACAGAGCTCCTACAGGAGCGGAGGAGCAGGCCAGGTGAGGCGCTGAGGTGGGAGCGTGGGCTCAGGCGTTTCATGGGGGCTGAGAGGTCGCCGTGGGCTCGGAGGGCCCTGCCCGTTCTCCTGCACTGAATGACCAGCGGCACTAAGCGCCCGGGTGAGGCGCGGGGGTAGCACTGAGTGATTCGGCGCTGGGGCTCGGGTCCCCTGTACCCGATTGCGGCACCAGGCCCCTTGGGACGGGCCCCTCGGGGGGGCTGACCTAGGAGTTAGGGTTAGCCCCCAGAAGACTGGCAGGCTGGGTCCGCCCAGTGAATGGAGGTGTGGGTCAAGGTGAGGTAGCTGGCGAGCGGGAGCGTGGGCCAGAGCATTTTGGCTTTGGCTCTCGGGGTGCCTTAATTCGTAGTGGCTCGGAGGGTCCCTGCCCGTTCTGTCGCCCTGAAGGACTGGTGACGCCCCCTAGCACCCATGTGGCAGCGGGGCGGCAGGATGCGTCCGGCGCTGGGACTTGGGGGTCCCCAATCCTGGCATGCAGCGCCAGGCTACTTGGGAGGGGCCTTGTGGGTGACCTGGGGTAGGGTTAGCCCCCAGGAAGCCAGGAGGCCCGATCCGCCAGCTCTGCAGCGAGCCGGAGGGTGGGCCGAGTTGCGCTGGCGAGCAGGACCGTGGAGCCAGAGTTTTGCGCGGGGGCAACCGAAGGTGCAGGGGATCAAGAGGGCCCTGCCCGTTCTCCCTTCCTGAATGACTGCCCACGCCCCTAGCACCCTGGGTGCTTGTGGGGTGGCAGAGTGAGTCCAGCACTGGGGCATGGGGTCCCAAATCCCGGCATTGCGGTGCCAGGCTCCTTGGGAGGGGCCTCTAGGGGACCGACCTAGGGTAAAGTGTTAGCCTCCAGGATTCCAGCAGGCCCCTTCCGCCAGCTCTGTGGCAGGCAGAGGGCAGGCGAAGTGAGGGCACTGGCAGGAGGGAGTGTGGGCCAAGCGTTTTGGCATGGGGGGCCTTCGAGTCGCGAGGGGCTTGGAGGGCCCTGCCGTTCTCTCGCCCTGAAAGGCCGTGGGCGCCTTCCTAGCAGCCCGGGTTGCTGGGGCGGCAGGAAGTGACTCCGGCACTGGGCTCGGGTGTCCCCATTCGAGCGTTGTGGCGCCAGGCCCCTTGGGAGGGGGCCCTCGGGAGGCCGACCTGGGGTTAGGGTTCGTCCCCGGGAGGCCGGCAAGAAGCCCGGCGCTAGAGTGGTTCTGGCAATGTAACTTAAAAATGCCATACACACTTATCTGTAAGAAATAACAGTGTACACGAACCCTCTTAGCCCTAACATCATCCTTTGTGAATATGGAAGCCAGCCCCAAAGTGGTAGTGGAAGTCTGACAGAAAAGGGCTAAGCACTTTTCTCTGAGTCACCACACTATACAGGAAAGACCAATGTACATCATCTTTCACGAGTAGGAAGCATTAATAAAGAAAGGTTCTGGAATTTCGAGGACTCTGACCCATCCTTACTGGTAATAAACCACCGTGTACAGGAAAACACCTTCAACTCTCATCAGCCTCCTCAATCCTGATTCCGATTCAACTTTGGGTGTGTAGGACTAGGAAATGTCCACATCTTATTGCTTTAAGAAAAACGATGTCAGGGTAATGCCCTTCTAAATCACCTCAGCCTTCCTGAAGACGGAAGCAGGGAATCAGAATCAGTTATGTTACCTGAAAGTAAGGAAGATGAGCATATAAGTGAGAAACAACAGTAGGCAGGACCTCTCTTCCAGGAACATTATCTTTGCTTAATGTTGAATCCCTATGGTAAGTGGTTGTGGGCATTTGTGAGTCAAAATCTGAAGTGTTTTGTAAAACCTCTTGACCATTCACACATGAGATTAAGGTAGTTGAGACTCCTAGGCAGTGATTTGTCCACTGTCAAAAATCTGAAAAGATAAAAGGGCAGATGAGGTCTCCTCAGGCATTGTCCTTTATCCTCATCCTCCCGTGAGGATGGCCATCTCTGGACAGCTCAGTGGCAGGGTCTCATTCACAGTGGGGGCATCTGTTCCTCACAGACATCAGGCAGGGAAATGGTTTGAGTTCTCTGTGCCAGCCCAGCCACAGCTGAGTGTCACAGCACCCTCTTGTAGGCTCATAAGAGTTTCACTGTCACCAGGCAGATCATTGTATTTCATAAACCACTGTGAGAGTTTGCAATTGCCTTCATCTGCAACCTCCACAGAGGCAAATGCAGATCTCTGGTACCATATGAAGTCATGTAGAGCATCATGAGAAAGTGTCCTTTTGTAAGAAAAACATGGCTGGGGCTCCTGGCTGGCTCAGCCAGTTAAGCATATTGCCTTTGGCTCACGTTATGATCGCAGCATTCTGGGATCGAGCCTGGGCTCCCTGCTCAGCAGGAAAGGAGGTAGAAGGTAGCTTAGAACCCACAGAGAATGTGAATAAAGGGAGTGAAATGGAACTTGGTCTGTGTTTTGCTTTAAGGTTGGAGAGTTAGTTTTTCTCAATTGTGATTGTTCTTGGAAACAGAAAAGCTGTATTGGTTTTTTTAGCTTTAATTTTCTACTAATAATTTTTATTATGATATGTTAGTCACTATACAGTATTTCCATAGTTTTGATGTAGTGTTCCCTGATTCATTATTTGCATACAACACCCAGTGCTCCATGCAGCCATGTACCTTCCTTAATACCCATCACTGGCCATCCAAATCCCCACCTCTCCCCTCCCAAGAAGCCCTCAGTTTGTTTCCCAGAGTCCATAGTCTCTCGTGGTTCATTCCCCCTTCTGTTTAAGTCCATTGTCTAAAGGGACAGAAAGTGGAAGGTTCACCAAATATAAGATCGAAATTTCATTGTTCATTATAGATGCCGCCAAGTAGTTCCCAGATATTTCATTCTACTGTAGTAATTCATTATACCTGTGCAGTGCACGTGGAAGACAATTGATGCATGTATAGTAGTAATAAAACACGCCCCTCAGTAGTAGAATAATAGAGGATGCGCATGTAAAATTATTCGACTACAGCTTCCATGCTTTCCCTTTGGTTCCTTATTATCTCTATGAAATTGGACAATTTTTGTTCTCTAGGCTTAAACTCATTGTCAGTATTCAGAGTTTTTCAGTACTTTGATTTTTCTCCTGTATAAGTTACCAAAAACCTAAAATATATAACGAACTTTAAAAAAATGCTATAATGAAAATTAGAGCAGGGAAGTTCCATTTGTGAATATTGTGTCAATGAATCTCTATTTTGACATCAGTGTTCATTAGAAATGATGACATTTCATGTGAGGATAAGAAATATCAATGTGAAAAAGAAAGGTAGGAAGAACCTTGAGTGTTTAAGTAATTGGTGGCTGACTAGGTGTGTGTGTGTGTGTGTGTGTGTGTGTGTGTGTGTGTGTGTGTGTGTAATTGATTTTCAGTGAATGTAGTTCAGCTTCTTGTAGGGCTCGAGGAAGAGCCCAGGTGAACCTTTCAGCCGAGTTGGTATCTGTTTTCAGAACATGGGAATCTCTTAGTCAATAGTCAATCAGGCAAGCTTTGAGGTCTTGAAGAGTTTCAGTCCTCAGCGATGGTGTTACGAACTCTTGGCCAGAGCAAACCCTAGAGACATGCTCAAGAACCCTCATTCGTCGTACCAAGGTATTGACGATTTCAGACAGCATTTCCCAAAATACCTCTTGAGTCTCTGTCCTTGTCAGTTCCTACACTTCCTTACGCTAGTTATGTGTGATCAGTGTGTTTCAGGATAATCCCCACAAGTGATTTTTGCTATTTCCTACTAGTCCTATCTGTTTCTCATCTTCTTCTTTTATGGTAAGCGGTTGGGAAGCAACCTGTGGGTTTTGGAAGGGGTGTGGTAGTTGTCACCTTCAGAGGACCGAATGATGCCTAGAAATTGTACTGTAGTTTGAGGTCAATTGTCCATCCTCTGAGTGTCAGGAATTCCATCACTTTACTTTGATGCTAGTCTGTTCTTCAAACTGTCCTCAGAAATAAGGACGTCATCCATCTCGGGAATACTGGTTTGTGTGTATGTTTTCATTTTAGAAAATGCCTTGCTGTTCCTGAAAATAATACTGTAGAGCACCCTTTCACTGTTCTTGTGCCCATCAGTCAATCTTTTTGAAGTATTCGTTTGTAAATAGACTTTTTATGGTTGATGAGCAGAATTCTTTATTGACAAGTCTTTGTCAGTGTGTGTGTATTGCAAATCTTTACTTCCCAGCCTGCGGTTCACTTTTCATTTTCTTATGCTCATAAGATAAGGAGAAATGTCACATTTTTATGAAGTCATGAATTCTTTTAAATGGTTAAACACCCTATGTCCTACCCCGGGTGGCTTAGGTTCTACGTTTTCTTTCAGAAACTGTCAATGGGAAAGCACAATCCATCTCAAATTTATAGAATTGCATTTAATTCTAATAGAATTATTTATAGACTGTTTTGGATGTTCTATGTACACAATCGTATTATCATGAATAGTCACAATTATGCCCTCAATTCTTATACTTTTTGTTTCTCTTGCCTTCTAACACTGGTAGATTCTCAATGCCACTTTGAATAGAGCAGCATTGTTTGAAGATTTTAATATACCTTTCTCAATATCTGACAGAAAAAGCAGACAAAACATTGGTAACAAATGTGACCTAATTGACATATAGGGAACATTCCATAATAAGTGCAGAATACATTATTTTCAGGGGTCATAGACTCTTTACCCAAATAGATTATAGGTGGGGCCCACTTGAATCAAGGCTACAAATGTTAAACCCTGGAAATTAACTGGAATTCTATTCTTAGACCACAGGGAATTGAGCCACAGTCATAGCGAAAAAGAAAACCAGGAAGTCCTTCAATGTTTAAAGAATTAAATGGAACTTTGCTACATATCCTAAAGGTCAGAGAGGGAATCTCAATGGAAATTCTGAACCGTTTCTATATGAGGAGCTCACACAATGGCACTGTTTGGCCAGAAGAGCATTATAATAACCTAGACAGGAGTTGAGCCTTAAGTCAGGGGATTCTGCCTGCCCCAGCCACACCTGGCAGCCTTGGCCTGTGGTCCCCCTCAGCTGTCCTTTCTGGTGGCCCTGAGCTAGAAGTCATCATGGCCATATGGAAATGGGAAGCTCCCCGCTCATAGTGATGAAAGCGATTGCCCACTCCCCAGCTACCCTTTCTGGTGGCTCTGAGCTAAGGAGTCAACATGACCGTATAAATTAGAAGCTCCCCACTCTTAGTATTGACGTTGCTATCGTATCATCCTCACCAGTCCAACAACATGATTTCTGAGTGAAATATGACACAAGAGCGACTTCTTGGCCTTCCTTCAGGTTTGAAAATCTTCTGGTGAGTCATCTGTGAAATATGGATTCAACATGTGTTCTTTCTTCTGGAAAGAAATAGACCCAATAGCAATTATGGCTTCCTGAGCACCTGTTCTTGAGAGACATCATACTGGCTCTTTGTAGCATTCTGCCTCTTAAACTTCAAACTAGGGTGTAGATATTTTTAGGCACATTTTCAGGTGGTTAGAAAGGGTCTCAGATGATATGAGTCACAGAGGATTTTAGTGTCAGAAACCTAAGTGGGATCCCCAAATTGACTCCAAATCCCTTGTTGTTCCATACAGGGTACTATCTTCCTCTTATCTCTGGTCTTCTTGATCTGAAACCTATCAAGTATCCAGGATTTTCTTGTCATGTGGACAACTGGAGCAATTCAAGCGGGCCTTTTCACATCTGCCCATGGTGATCATTAAGATCATTATCTCAGTGGAGGACCTCTGGGTAAGATACTCAAAGATCCTAGGAATACAGACAGTATAATATTTTTCTGGTATTAAAGTTACTGAGGGGCGCCTGGGTGGCACAGCGGTTAAGCGTCTGCCTTCGGCTCAGTGCGTGATCCCGGCATTACGGGATCGAGCGCCACATCAGGCTCCTCCGCTAGGAGCCTGCTTCTTCCTCTCCCACTCCCCCTGCTTGTGTTCCCTCTCTCACTGGCTGTCTCTATCTCTGTTGAATAAATAAACAAATAAAATCTGTAAAAAAAATAAGTAAAGTTACTGAAACCAACTATCTTTTTTAGTCAATTCAGGCTCTGGTATGTTCAGAGGGTGCTGTAAAATAGGTCTGAAATAGTATTTAAAAACACTCAGCTCAGCCTCTTCTACAAAGTCAGCTAATGCTTATAAACATGGCTAAAATATTCCCTTACCTATGATGACTTCCCAGCCATCATAGTGTTTATATGGTATGACTGCGACTTACATTAGTCAACATTTGCAGAGAAAGAACTTAGTGCATCCAGGGGGCACTTCATGTTGAGGAAGTAGTTGGTGACAACGAGCTACTGTGTTTTATTCTGCAGTCAGGGAATGGTGCCAGACATCTCTAAGGTGTCTAGCAGTTCCTACAATTGTGATTTTTAAGTGGTCTGTGTGATTCAGAGGATTGGGCAGGAGAAGGGCAGGAGTCCAGAGCCTGTGAGCACTTCTGTTGCCTGTGCTGACCATGGAGCAGGTAGCCTTCTGTGGGCATCATTTTGATGATCATCACACGATCCAGCTATTGCTCTCCTAGGTATTTACCCAAAGGATACAGAAATGCAGATTTGAAGGGGTCCATGCACCATGATGTTTATGGCGGTAATGTCACAGTAGCCAAACTGTAAGAGAAGAACCCCAGAATCCATGCACTGATGAATGGATAAAGCAGATGTGGGATACATATATAAAAACAGATGTGGGATACATATATATAAATATATATATATATATATATATATATATATATTATATATATATATAATGTAATATTACCCCTTCAAAAAGAATAAAATCTTACCATTTGCAGGGGATGTACTTCCGGATCTCGTGTATTAAGCTAAGCAAAATCAGTGAGGAAAGACAAATATCCTATGCTCTCACGCTTGTGGAATTTCAGAAAGAAAACAGATGAACAAAGTTGAGGGGGTGATGAGAGGCAAACAGAAATAGACTCAACCTTGGAGAAACAAACTGGTATTTTCTGAAGGACAAGGAGTGTGGGAAGTTAAATGGGTGAGGACTAAAGGAGGGCACTTGTGATGAGCACCGAGTACTGTATGCAGGTGAGGAATCACTAAATCCTACCCCTGAAGCAAATATTCCATGATGACATGTGAACTAACTGGAATTTAAGTAAAGAAGAGAAAGGAAAAGTGTTCTGCTTCATGAAAGAGTGAGGTAAAATTGTAGTGAATTGGGCTGTACTATTCTATAGATGAGAGTTATAAAACACCCTGTTGTAGGATACACTAGTTTCTTATCACATAAGAGTCCTCATAAAGCTGCAATGAAAGATTCAGGTCTCAGAGCATGTTCATGTTCCACTGTTGTAGTACAGTTTGCACAGGTAGGAAAGAAGGTGGAGAAAAGGCAACAGAAGGAAAGTAGGTGTGAACCTTTCATTAGTTAAGCGTTATAGCTTTCTCATGAAAGCCTTGCGCCAGTGTGATTTTGGAAGAAGAGGAGGAATCTGGGAGCTTTGCAGGAGAAAGAGGAGTTCCAGGTCTGGGTAAAGCTGACAAGGGTCGCAGAGGAGAGCTGAATGCATTCTGCAGAAGGGTGTGGGCAGGGGTGGGCTCCATGGGTGGCTTTGGTCTCCTGGGTGAGGTTGTGACAGGTGAGGCTGTGTGCAAGTTCTGGCTGGAGGTCAAGTGAGGCACAGGCGGAGGCTGGCAGAGAACCTTCTTCTGGGCCACCAGCCTCACCCAACCCACACAGCCTCATCTTCTGTCCCTGTCACTCCAATTCAGACTTCTGCGAAGGTGAGTGAGAACACATCAAGAGCATTCTGAACATAAGGGAAAGCATGTGCAAAGGTTCTGGGGCAGGAGAATTCCAGGTATGTCCAGGAGCAGCAAGAAGACCCTGTGGCCACAGGAGACAGCTTAGGACATGAGCTCAGAGAGTAGACAGAGGGTGACAGAAAGCCATTCCAGGGCTATAACCCCATGAGACCCTGTTTCACTGGGCCATCCAGGCTACAGTGTTGAGAACAGATGACAGAGGGTTGAAGATGGAAAGGCAGGTCAATGACGAAGCTTTCAGGAACTCAGGCACTGTGGACCTGACAGGTGGCCTTGGATGGAGTGGTTAGACCTATTCTGGGTCAATTTTGAAGATGGAGCTCACAGATTTGCTGATGGGTTAATATAGGAGCAGGAGAACAAGAGGTGGGGTAACTCCCAGTTGTTTGTGGAGTTGTCCTGATCAAGTGGAAGGAAGGGTTTCTCGGGGGTAGGAGGTAGTCGTCTGTGTTCTGCATGCTGAGGAAGGTGCCTTTCCGGTGGATCTGCTGAGGTTTGTGTCTGGGAGAACCTTTCACATCTCCTCCCTCAGCAATGCTCAAGTACAAGTATTCCCCACTTTGTAAACGTTCACAGTAAGACACTGGGATTTCTTGAAAGAACTAGGTGTACCAGCTTCAGTAAGAGGAAGAGACCTGAAGGATTTCCTCTTATGAAAAAGGTGAACAGTGAGAATCGCGTTCAGCATCTGTTTTGAAGCAAGACAGGCGGGCGTGCACCCCAACCAGCTCCTTCCGCTGGGAACCGCTCTCCGCATCCAGCCACCTGCGCTTTGAATTTTTGTCTGTGAGCCTCTGCTGTACTTTATCTTCATTTATGCTGGGCTTCAGTTAGAAACTTGTGTGCTGAGGCCTAAGAAAAGCCAAAGAGAAGGAATTTTGGAGTCTGAGCACACTAATTGTTCGTGTAAATTAATGGTCATTCCTTCTTGACACCATTTCTGCTCTGCAGGTTTCTCAGAAGCAGTGTACTTTCAAGAGCAGAGCCTATACCCCATGTGCTGCAGGGATTAGTTTTAGTCTCACGCAGCAGGGTTATTTTAGTCTCCATGCTGGACAGAACATTTCATGACTGTCAGATTTTCTCCACTCCAAACATTGAGACTTTGACCACCTTCACCATTTCTACCACCCCATCCCAAAATCTGGCACCTACTAATCTGCTCTCAGTATCTATGCGTTCAGTATTTGTTTATTCCTGCGTGGAATATACATGAGAAGCATCTGGTGATAGTCTTTTCTGTGTCGCCAGAGTTACTTGGCATAAGGCCCCCATGATGTAATGTTTCCATGTCTGGTTCTTGAGAATAATGCTGCAGTGAACGTGGGAGTGCATCTGTCTTTTGAGGCAGCATTTTTGTGTTCTCCAAATCAGCTACTCAAGTAGAGCCATTACTGGGTCATGGGGTGGTGTATTTATTTTTCAGGAACCTCCATGCCGTTTGTCACAGTGGCTGCACCAATTTCCATTCCACCAACAGTGCACATTGTCTCCTCGTCTGCACACCTTGACCCCACCTGGTGTCTGTCTCTAGGAGAATTGCTGTTCAACAGTTGTGAGAGGATGGCTGATTGTGGGTTTGACTGATGTTTCCCCTGACGATGATTAGTGAATTTGAACAACTTTTTCTGTCTGTTGGCACCTGTGTACCATCTTTGGAAAACTTATCTATTCACATATTCCCCCATTTTATATATATATATATATATATATATATATATATATATATATATATATATATATATATATATATATTTGTTTATTTGTATGAGTGTTTGTGTGTATTTTGGATATTAGGCTCTTCTCACACATATGGATTCACAGATATTTTTCTTATTGGGTCAGTGCCTTTTAAGTTTTTGATGGTTTCTTTTGCCGTGTGGAAGATTTCAGTTTGATGTTGTTCCACTTGTTTATTTTGCTTTTGTTGCCTTTGCATTTGGTGTCCGATCTGAAGACTCTTTGCAAAACTAATGTCGAGAGACTTAGTACCTGTCTTCTTGGAGAGTTTTATGGGTCAGGTCTTATGTTCAAATCATTCTGTCCATTAAAATTTTGTGTGTGGTGTAGAAAGTGACCCAGTTGTATTCTTCTGCATTTAGTGTCCAGTTTGCCTGTTACCGCTCACTGAAGAGACGATCCCTTCCCTCATGGCATATCATCTGCTGCTGTGTCCTAAGTTAGGATCATCTACATGTGGGTAAGTTTCACAGGCTTTCTGTTCTGTTCCACTGACCTGGTGTCTGTGTTTATGCCAAGATACCATCCTGTTTGATGACAACTTAGCTTTGTAATCTAGCTTGAAATCCAGGAGTGTGTTGACTGCACCTTTCTTTCTCAAGGTTGCTTTGGGTATTTAGGGTCTTTTGTGATTCCATACAAGTTTGAGGACTGTTTTCTATTTCCTAGAATAATACCACTGGAAATCAGATAGGCATGTCATCACATCTGTCAATTGCTTTGAATAAGATGGACATGTTCATAATTAACTCTACAGATTAAGGAGCAAGGCGTATCTTTCCATTTCTTTGTGTTGCCTTCCAAAATCTTGACCCATACATTCTGCCCCCTCGACACATATTTTTTTTTTTTGCCTTGTTGAGTGTACTATGTCTTGCTCATTCTTGGTTACTTTATTTCCTAGACTTTTTAATGCAATTGTAAGAAATGGCATTGCCTTTTCAATTTCACCGACCAGAAAGTGGGTCTGTCAGTATGCAGAAATGCAAGAAGTTGGGTCATCTGGTGGCCCCATAGGTGAAGCACATCTACCTTCAGCTGAGTCACTTGATCCCAGAGTTCTGCGATTCAGCCCTGTCTGTTTAGCTCCCTGCTTAGCGAGGGTCTGCTTTCCCTCTTTCTGACACTCCCCTGCTCATGCTTTTTCTCTTCCTGTCAAATAAATAAATGAAATCTGAAAACAAATAAAGACAGCAGGTCTTTATATTGACTTTATGTGCTAAGCTTTCTTGAATTTGTTTATTCAACAATATTTTTTTGTGGAATCTTTCGGGATTTCATGTCATTTCACCAAATAGTGACAGTTTTCCTGTATGGATTTCATATATTTCTCTTTTTTTAAATGATGTTAGAATCACCCTACAGTACTTCATTTGTTTTGATGTAGTGTTCCATGATTCATTGTTAAATATAATACCTGAGTGCTCATTGACACGTGCCACCTTTTAAAAAGAATTTATTTATTTGTTTGACAGATAGAGACAGCCAGCAAGAGAGGGAACACAAGCAGGGGGAGTGGGAGAGGAAGAAGCAGGCTCACAGGCGGAGAGCCTGTTGTGAGGCTCCGATCCCATAAAGCGGGGATCACGCCTGGGCCGAAGGCAGAAGCAACAGCTGTGCCACCCAGGCACCCCAGCAGGTGCCCTCCTTAATACCCATCACCAGGATAACCCATTCCCATTTCCTCCCATTCTGCAACCTTCAGTTTGTTTCCCAGTGTCAGTAGTCTCTCATGGTTCATCTCCCCCTCTCATTCCCCCTTCACTTTTCCCTTCCTTCTCTAATGTCCTCCATGGTATTCCTTCCATTCCACATAGGAGTGAAACCATATGATAATTGTCTTTCTCTGCTTGACTTAATTTCATAGCATAATCCTCCTGGTCCATCCACGTTTGGTGTAAATGGTAGGTATTCATCCTTTCTGATGACTGAGTAATATTCCATTGTGTAGATGAACCATATCTTCTTTGTCCATTCATCTGCTGAAGGACATCTTGGCTCCTTCCACAGTTTGGCTATTATGGACATTGCTGCTACTCAGAACATTGGATACCAGAATTGCCTTCTTTTCATTACTCTGTGTGTCTATGGGGTAAATGCCCAGTAGTTCAATTGGTGGGTCGTAGGATAGCTCTGTGTTTAACATCTTGAGGATCCTCCATATTGTTTTCAAAAGTGGCTGTACCAGCTTGAATTCTCACAGTAGAGTAAGAGGGCTCCCCTTTCTCACATCCTCTCTCTGACTTTTTATTTCCTGTCTTGTTAATTTTTTTCAATATTTTATTGATTTATTCCACAGAGATAGAGACAGCCAGCGAGAGGAGAACACAAAAGCAGGGGGAGTGGGAGAGGAAGAAGCAGCCTCATAGCGGGAGGAGCCTGATGTGGGGCTCGATCCCATAGTGCCAGGATCACGCCCTGAGCTGAAGGCAGGCGCTTAACCACTGTGCCACCCAGGTGCCCCTGCCTTGTTAATTTTAACCATTCTAACTGGTATAAGGTGGTATCTCATTGTTGTTTTGATTTGTATTTGCCTGATGGCAAGTGATGTGGAAACATTTTTCATGTGTCTGTTGGCCATTTGTATGTCTTCTCTGGAGAAGTATCTCTTTGTGTCTTCTGCCCATTTTTTGGAGTGCAATGAATTTGAGGAGTTCTTTACTGATCTCTTGGATACCAGCCCTTTATCTGCTTAATATCATTTTGCAGATATCTTCTTCATTCCATAGGTTGCCTTTTTATTTGCTGATCATTTGCTTTGCGAGGCGGAAGTTTTTATCCTGATGAAGTACCAATAGTTCATTTTGCTTTTATTCCACTTTGCCTTTAGGGCGTGGCTTGCAAGAAGTTGTGTGTCCAAAAATGAAGGATTCTTTTGATTTTGTCTTAGGACGAGAATGCATTATCTTATTTTCCCTGGCCAGAGTCTGTGACGTTATTCTTCTTGTACACTGCAGGGAAAGGAGGCCGGGGGTGGTGCACACTTCTAGACTGGTCAGGATGGTCCAACAGCCCACTGGAAGTCAGGCCACACCTGGCACAGAGGCACCCAGTCAGTGTAGCTGTGGGCTGCTCCACATCAGTACTTTCAGGCCGGCTCCATGCTGCCACCTCCTGTTTTCATCATCATCTTCAATTCTGCTTGTGCCTCTGCTCTTGCCCATGGCCTCCGGGGTATTGTCCGTCCTCCGGCTTTGGCCTTGTCCCTGGTGCGTCATGCAAGTCAGTACTTGGGTAGCCTTCTCCCAAGACAAACATCTGGCCCTGATGGTACGCCCATGGATCTCGTGTGATGAGAGGATGATGCCCTGCCATGGAAAGAGGCTGCAGGAATGTTTAATCAGGAGAGCCATGTCTCCCTTTTCAGCATGGCCTGCCCTCCCCTCAGTCTTCTTCAGGAAGCTCTCACTTTGCTGAGATGACAGCTCTGAACACAAAATGAGAATGTTATTTTCATATCTATGCCTTAGTTCTGTCCATGGCATGTCTTTCAACCCGTTAGTAGGTATTTTTAGCAGTTCTGGCTGTCTGCTCAAGAGGGGATGACCTGGAGTGGGGCAGCTTTCCCTCTCCTCTCCCCTCAGCATGTCTCTAGGCTGAGATAGCTGTCCACTGGGGATTGAGGGACCCGAGCCAGCCCATCCTGAGCTGGGCCCTTGTCGCTCATAGATTGATGCGTGTGTCGGAGCGGTGGGCAGCTGGCATGGAGGCCAGGGGCAGGCAGTGTCTCCCTCTCATTCCTTCCCTCCCTTCCTCCCAGATATAGCTCAGAGCTGGCCTTCAACCCCTGCATCTCCAGATCCCTTGACTGCAGCCTCCTGTGTTCAGCTGGTGACCTTGGAGTTTTCGCATGGATTCTCACCACTCCACCTTATCCTCTCCCGTAGCAGTTCCTGGATCAGGAAGGTCGGACCCTTGTCTGTTTGCACGGACTTCTTTTACCAACTTCCCGCACCAAGCCCACCCACCGTTGCATCTTCCATGTGGCTCCGCTTGGAAGCTTGGCTTCCATCCACAGAGACCTATTGGCCCAAATGGATCAGGCAATGAGCATTGAAGTAGAAGTCAGGATCCCGTAATAAACCCTGCTCTGAAACACCTGTCCCAAAGAATCTGTGAGCTCTCTCACACTGAAACAGAAACAATAGCTTTCTGGACTGTGAAGTGACATGTCTCTCTACTTCCAATCTTGCAGATACATAGGTGCAGCCTGGACAGAAAGGACACATGGCTCCCGTGGGCTGGGATCCACAGTAAGAACTCAGTGAAAATCTGAATTTGAGGCCATGGAGTGAATAATTGACTGTAGAGTGAATCCTCCCAAGTGGGTCTTATGCACAGTTCACAGGAAAAGCTTTTTTCAAAGATGCTTCCTGAGAAAAAAATCTTTTAAAATTTATTTTTTAATTCCACTGAGCTAATCATACAGTGTTCATTCGTTTCAGGTGTACAATTAGATGATTCGATTAATTCTCTATTTCCAGTGGTCATACAAAAGCCCATCTTAACCCTTCATCATTTCCTCATCCTCTATCCACCTCCTCTCTGGTAACATCTCGTTGTTCTCTATTGCTTAGCTTTGTATTTCTGTGTTCTCTTTCTTTTGCTATTATTTTTCGTTGTTTGTGTTCTTAATTCCATCTAAGTAATCGTGGAATGGATCTTCTTTCCTCCAGATGTAATGTCGATTTGATCAGATCTCTCAGGCTCCATCCATGGTGGCTGAATGAGGTTTCATTCTTCATTAAGCAATTAATCTCATGTCAAAGCGTGGTTTTGTTAGTGTGAATATTTATCTATATGTTTCAAACATCGTTTTCTGCCAGACCTTTGGGTTGCTGTCTATTGTGATATCTATAATGGTGCAAAAACTTAATAGGGTGCATTCTATCCCTTATGCTACTGCTTTTCTCTATTCTTTGGGTAAATACGAGGTAGTGTGATTGTTGGATCGTAGGTAGTTTATAATTTAATTTTTGAAGAACCTTCATACTGTTTTCCACGAGTGGCCACCACAGTTTGCATTCCCACAGTCTGGGAGGATTCCCCTTTATCCCATCCTCCAACACCTGCTTCTTGTGCTTTTGATGTTGCCATTCTGGACAGGTTTAGATGTACCTATTGTCCTTTGGATTTAATTTTCCTGATGATGGTGATGGTGAACATCTTTTCACAGGACTGTTGAAGCCATTTGTATTTTTGGACGAATGTTCTGTCATGACTTCTGCTCTACTTTTTTAACTGGATTATTTGTTTTTTGGGTCGAGTAGTATCAGTTGTATATTTTTGACACTATCCCTTTATTGCATATGATCTTGCAAATATGCTCTCCCTTTGAGTAAAGTTGTCTTACTTTTTTACGTTTTTCATTGTCTTCTGCCATGTGGAAACTTTTTTTTATTTTGCTGTATTCCCAATAGTTTATTTTGCTTTCATTCCCTTTGCCTCGAAGCACAGATCTAGAAAAAGCGTTATATGGTCCATGTCAAGAAGTTACTGTCTTCCTCCTGTAGGATTTTTTATGGATTCAGGTCTCATATTGAAGTCTTGAAACTGTTTGTGTGTTTGTCTGTATTGTGTAGAAAGCAGTCTAATTTCATTCTTTTCTGCGTAGCTGTCTAGTTTTCCCAACACCATTTTGTTGTAGAGACTGTCCTTTCCTTCTGATATCGTTGTTGCTTTGTAGGAAGATTCATGGACCACATAATTGTGGGTTTCTGTCTGGAACTGTTCCTGTCCTTTGGTCCTGTGTCTATTTTTTGTACCGTACTGTCTTGTTAGGATGACTGCAGCTTTGTAGTATAACCTGAAATCTAACTGTGAGTCCATCCAGCTTGTGTTTTCTTTTTCCACATTGCACTGCTGTTCAGATATCTTTAGTGGTTCCATACAAATGTTTAGGATTGTTAGTTCAGATGTCTTTGTTCTTTAATTTAAATTCAGATTAGCCAACTTACAGTACATCATTCGTTTCAGATGTGGTCTTCAATAATTTTCAGTTCGTGTGTAACACCCAGGAGCTCATTGCTATCATGTGACCTCGCTTAATGCTATTACCCATTCGCCCCCAAACTTCTCCTCCAGCAAATCATCCAGTTTTCTTGCGATAGTTCAGATCCATTGGATTTTCTGCCCTCTCATGACTTCCCATTCTATTTCCCTTCCTTCCCGTATGGTCTTCTTCCCTTGTTTGCTGATATTCTCACATAGGAGTGAAAGCATATGATCATTGTCTTTCTTTCATTGATTTATTCCCTCCAGCATAATACCCCCGAGCTCCACCCAGTGGATTGTGAGTAGGTAAATATTCATCCTTTGTGATGGCTGCGAGTAATATTCCATTGTATATATCATCCAATCTTCTTTATCATTCATCTATCCATAGTCATCTGCACTCCTTCCACAGCTTAGTCTATTATGGATATTGCTGCTATGAACACTGGGGTGCATGTGTCCCGTCTTCCACTACCTCGTCTCTTTGGGGTAAATACCAGTGAGTGCAGAATTACTGTTGGACATAGGGTGCTTTTATTTATAACTTCTTGAGGAAACTCTCGTACCATTTTCAAGAGTGGCTGTGCAGGACTGCATTTGTACAGGGGTGTAAGAGGGTTCCCGTTTCTCCACATCCTCTCCTAACATGTATAGTTTCATGTCTTCTTTATTTGTAGATAGTGTACTCGTGTATATGGCACTATAGGTTTTAGATTTGCATTTCCCCTGAAGCCAAGTGATATGAAGCATTGTGCGTGTATCTTTGGTCATCAACGTCATATCAGTGAATGATTCCCATTTAATCCATCTCAAGACCTAAAGCTGGGTAGAGGCACTGAAGCTGATGATGCCATCGGTTGGAAGTGTGGAGAATTTCAAGATCTCCGTGGGAGAGCAAGTTTAAAGGTCAGTGTGAAGCTTCTAATTGGATCGAGGAGATCTCTGCAAAGTGGCGGTTGCACTGCGATGGGCTGAGGAGGAGCCCTCCTATTTTCCTATGAACCTTGCTGCAGCCCCAAATGACAGTTTCTGCTGTGGGGCAGGCTGAGTCCCTCTAGTCGTGCAGAGGTGAGCCCAATGCCCATGGTGCCTTGGAGGCAGGCAAACGGGAGGGACCCTCAGCAGAAGACCCAGGTGTTAGGTTAGGGCCTCAAAGACGCGGATCGAACTCGCCCAGTGCTCAGAGAACTCCCAGGCCGAGTGAGATGAGGGCACAAGGGCGGGTGAGTGTGAGCCTTGGGGGTTTCATCCGAAGGCCCACAAAGTTCGGGGTTCGCGAAGGAGCCTCAGAGTGCCCCACATTCTCTTGCCCTGAATGCTGCTGTTTGCCCAAAAGGTACAGTTTCGTGGGCTGCACTGATCCTACGTGGCTTCGGTGTCCCAAATCCCCGAGAGTGGGGTCCAGGAACCCTGGGGAGGGCCCCCTATGGAACCAACTAAGGTAAGGGTTAGGGTCCAGGAGCCCGGTAGGTGACAATCGAGCCGGCTGTTCAGCGAGAGCCTGTGGGAGGCTGAGGAGGGAGGCCACGCTGGGGAGGAACATGGGGCCCAGGCTGGTGGGAGGGTGGCTGCCAAAGGATGGGGGGGGCTCCGGGTGGCCTCTCCCAATGCTCCTCGTGCCCTGTAGGTCTCCGTGAGACCCAAGAGGGCCAGTTTTCTTCGGGTGGCAAGCTGAGTCCTGCGGTGGGCACAGGTTCCCACCCGGGGCTGTCGGTGTAAGGCTCTGGGAGTCGCCCCTGGCGCCTACCTAGCTAGAACTGGTTAGGGCCCCAGGAGCTGTCAGGCCCTGATCTGCTGGCTGTATGGCTAGCACACGGGCTGGGTGAGGGTGTAGGGAGGTGCAGTGGCAGGGTTAGGAGTGCAGGAGGCTCGACGATTCACTGGCAGTGCCTCAGGAGGCCCTCCTGCCGTTCCCTGCCCTGAATGCTCTATGGCCTCCCAAGGTCGCATGTTTCGCTAGGGTGGCAGACTGATCGTCCTGCTGAGCCAGGTGTTCCCGAATCCCCAGTGTGGCCCAGGTCACGGAGGGCCCCTCACAGATGAACAGGGTTAGTGGTTGGGCCCAGGAACCCCATGAGCCAGATCTGCCACTATGTGGCAAGAGCCTGCAACAGGCTGAGGTGTGAAGGTGCGGGGGTGTGGGTGAGGCATGGGCTTCAAGTTGTGAGTTTAGGATGGCAGAAGTTCGCCGGGCCTTAGGGGGCCCTCTGGTTCTCCGCCCCTGAATGCTCACAGCCTCCCAAGGGGCACGGTTCCCTGCGGGGCTGGCAGGCTTTGTCCTGCAGTGGGCTCAGGTGTCCCAGTCCTGGGTGCTGCGCATCGGCCCCAGGGAGGGCCCACCAGCCGACCTAGGGGGCTCCGGCCCCAGTGAACCTGGCAGGCCTGATCTGCCTGCCTCGGCCATGGACCGGTGGCAAGTTGAAGGGAAGGCGTGGGCAGGATGAGCGGGAGCCTCAGGGTTGGGGGTGTAGGGTGCCGCCCAGGATCGCTTGGGGCTCAGGGGGCCCTACCAGTTCTCCTGCACGGGATGCTCTGGACGTCCAAAGGGGCATGGTTTCCCTGAGGGTGGCAGGCTGAGTCCCGTGGTGGGGTCTCAGGGTACCAATCCCCGGGGTTAGGGCTAGGATTTAGGGCACTCGTTAAGGTTAGGTATGGTTACGGTTAGGTAAGTGGGTGAGGGTAGAGAGAGGTTGGATTAGGTAAGAGGGGTATAGGTTAGGTGATGGGTTTAGGGTTTTACAGGTTAGAGGTTATGGTTAGTGTGACAGATTAGGGTTTAGAGGTATGGTTAGGGTTTAGGGTTTGGTTGAGGTTAGTTAGGTTTTAGGTTTAGGTTAGAGTGGTTAGGTAGAAGTCTGTAGGAGTGTTAGAGTAGTTTAGGAGGAGTTAAGGTATTTAGGGTACGTGTTAGGTGAACGCCAGTTTAGGGTGCAGTTTAGGACGGGTTAGGTTAGAGTGCGGGTTAGGGTTGGAGGGTACAATTTAGGTTATGATACAGGTTGGTTACGGTTTAGGTTAGGTTAGGAGTAGCGGGTTTAGGGAACGGGTTAGGGATAGGGATTTTTGTGCAGTTAGGGTTAGGGTATGGGTTGGGTATGCGTTAGAATTTTTAGGTTAGGGTTAGGTATGTTTAGGGTATGGATTAGGGTAGGGCCCCTCCCAAGGGGCTTGGTGCCGCACGTGGGGATTGGGGACCCCCGAGCCCCTGCGCCAGACTCAACATGTTGCCCCACCTCCACCCTGGCCGATAGGGGCGCCGCCGGTCATTCAGGGTGGGAGAACTGGCAGGGCCCTCCGAACCCCCACCAACCTTCGAAGGTGCCCCGAACCAAAACGCTTGGGCACAGGCTCATGTTCACCAGCACCCTCACCTCGGCCCAACTCTCCGCTCGACGCACAGGCAGTGTATGGGGCCTGCTGGCCTCCTGGGGGCTAACCCTAACTGTAGGTCGGCCCCCGAGGGGCCCTTCCCAAGTGGCCTGGCGCCGCAACGCTGGGAATGGGGACCCCAAGCCCAAATGCCAGACTCACCCTGCTGCCCTTCAGCCACCCGAGCCACTAGGGGCCCCGCCAGTCATTCAGAGCGGGAGAACGGGCAGGTACCTCCGAGACCCCACCGTCCTTTGAAGGCCTCCCACGCTAAAATGCTTGGGCTCATGCTCAGTCTCACCAGTCCCCTCACCTCGGCCCAATCCTCCGCATGCTGTACAGCCGCTGATCGGGTCCACCGGCCTCATGGGGGCTAACCGTAACCCTAGATCGACCCCCGAGGGGCCCTTCCCAAGGGGCCTGGCGCCCCAACGCCAGGGATTGGGGACCCTGAGCCTTAGCACCTGACTCACCCTGCCGCCCAGCTGCCACCCGGGGGCTTGGGGTGCTGCCGTTCATTCAGGGCGGGAGAATGGGCAGAGCCCTCTGAGACACGGCAACCTTCAAAGGCCCCCTGTGCCAAAACGCCCAGGCCCACGCTCCCACAAACCAGTGCCTTCACCTCGGTCTGCCACTCCGCTCTCCACAAAGCTGGCGAATAGGGCCTGCCAACCTCCTAGGGCCTAAACCTAATGCTAGGTTAGCCCCTCCCAAGGGACCTGGTGCCGCAACGCAGGGGATTGGGGACCCCCAACCCCAGTGCCGGTGGCACCCTGCGGCCCCGCCCCATCCAGGCCGCTAGGGACACCACCGTACATTCAGGGTGGGAGAACGGGCAGGGCCCTCCAAACCCCTGCCGACCTTCGAAGTTGCCCCGAACGAAAACGCTTGGGCTCAGGCTCATGTTCACCAGCACCCTCACCTCGGCCCAACTCTCCACTCGATGCACAGGTGGTGTATCGGGCCTGCCGGACTCCTGAGTGCTAACCCTAACCCTAGGTCGGCCCCCCAGGGTCCTTTCCCAAGGTGCCTGGTGTCGCAATGCTGGGGATGGGGACACTGAGCCCAAGTGCTGGACTCACCCTGCTGCCCTTCAGCCACCCGAGCCGCTAGGGGCCCACCGGTCAATCAGTGCAGGAGAACGGTTAGGGCCCTCAGAGCACCGGCTGACCTTCAAAGGACCCCCACGCTAAAACGCTTGGGCTCATGCTCAGACTCGCCAGCGCCCTCACCTCGGGGCAACCCTCCACGTGTTGCACAGCTGCTGATCAGGTCCATCGGCCTTCTGGGGGCTAACTGTAACCCTAGATTGACCCCCGAGTGGCCCCTCCCAATGGGCCTGGCGCCACAACACCGGGGATTGGGGACTCCCGAGCCCCAGCGCCGGACTCACCCTGCCTCCCAGCTGCCACCCGGGGTCTTGGGTGCTGCCATTATTCAGGGAGGGAGAAAGGGCAGGGCCCTCTGAGACACGGTGACCTTCAAAGGCCCCCCACGCCAAAACACCCGGGCCCACACTCCCGCTCCACAGAAACCTCACCTCGACCTACCACTCCTTTCGCCGCACAGCTGGCGGATTGAGCCTGCTTGCGTACTGGGGTCTGACCCTAACCCTGGGTCAGCCCCCGAGGGGCCCCTCCCAAGGGGCCTGGTGCTGCAACGCGGTGGATTGGGGACCCCCAAGCCCCAGCACCGGACTCACCTGCCGCCTCTTGCCGCCACCCGGCCACTAGGGGCGCTGCGGTCATTCAGGATGGGAGAATCCTTCGGGCAGGGCCTTCCATTTCCCCCTGTGACCTTGAAGGCCCCCACTCAAAAAAAGTTGGCTCCACGCTCCTGCTTCGCCAGCGCCACCTCGCCCAACCCCTGCTTGCTGCACAGCCGCTGATCGGGTCCACCGGCCTCCTGTTGGCTAACCGTAACCCTAGATCGACGCCGGAGGGGCCCCTCCCATGGGGCCGGGCAATCGCAACGCCGGGATTGGGGATCCCGAGCCTCAGCACCTGACTCACCTCGGCTTCTACTCAGCCGCCACCCTGGGCTTGGGGTGGTGCTTCGATCATTCAGGGCGGGAGAACGGGCAGGGACCTCCCCAAGACATGGCCACCTTCAAAGGCCCCCACACCAAAACCCCAGGCCCACCCTCCCACTCACCAGTGCTCCTCACCTTGGTCCGCCACTCCGCCTCCACACAGCTGGCTTTTAACAGGGCCTGCCGGGCCACCTAGGGGCTAACCCTAACCCTAGGTTGGCCCCCTGAAGGGCCTCCCAAAGGGAGCCTGGCAGCTAAGCTGGGGATTGGGAACCCCCAACCCCATGCGTCGTTACACACTGCCGCCCCCCCCACCCGACCACTAGGGACGCCGCCGCTTCATTCAGGGCTGGGAGAACGGGCTGGAGCCCTGCGAATCCCCTCGCCGTGATTCAGAAGAGTGCGCCTACGAAAAGCGCTTGGGCTCAGGCTCATGTTCACCAGCACTTCCTGGCCCAACTCGCCGCTCGAGCACAGGTGGTGTGATCGGACCTGCGGACTCCTGGGGGCTAACCCTAACCATGAGTCGGCCCCCTGGGCCCTTCCCAAGGGCCTGGCGTCGCAACGCTGGGGATGGGGACACCGAGCCCAAGTGCCGGACTCACCCTGCTGCCCTTCAGCCACCCGAGCCGCTAGGGCCCGCCATTGCTAATCAGGCAAGAGAAAGCGGTTAGGCCCTCCGAGCACCCACCTGACATTCAAAGGCCCCCGCGCAAAACGCTTGGGCTCATGCCAGGCTCGCCAGCGCCCTCACCTCGGCCCAAGCCTTCCGTGTTGCACAGCCACTGATCGGGACCACTGGCCTTCTGGGGCTAACGTAACCTAGATTGACCCCGAGGCCCTCCCAAGGGGCCTGGCCTAAACGCCGGAGAGTGGGGATCCTGAGCCTCAGCACCTGACTCACCCCTGCCACCCAGCTCACCCGGCTGGGGGTGCTGCCGTTCATTCAGGTGGGAGAACGGGCAGGGCCCTCCGAGACACGGCGACCTTCAAATGCCCCTGCGCCAAAACACCCGAGCCCACGCTCCCGCTCACCAGCGCGCTCACCTCGGTCCGACAATCCAGTCTCCACACAGCTGGCGAATAGGGCCTGCCGGCCTCCTAGGGGCTAAACCTAACCCTAGGTTGGCCCCCAAGGGGCCCCTCCCAAGGGGCCTGGCGCCGCAACACCGGGGATTGGGGATACCTGAGCCGCAGCGTGTGACTCACCCTGCCGCCCCGCCGCCACCTGGGCATCTAGGGGCACCGCTGGTCACTCAGGGAGGAGAATGGGCACGGCCCGCCGAGTCCCTGGAAACATTCAAAGGCCCCCGGAGACAAAAGGCTTCGGCCCAAGCTCCCTCTCGACAGAGACCTCAACACGACCCACCCCTCCATTCGCAGCACAGCTGGCGGATTGAGCCTGCTGGCGTCCTGGGGGCTGACCCTAACCTAGGTCAGCCACTGAGGGCCCCTCCCAAGGGGCCTGGCGCCGCAACGCGGTGAATTGGGGACCCCTGAGCCCCAGCGCCGGACTCACCTGCTGCTGCGCCACCACCTCGGCCGCTAGGGGCGCCGCGGGTCATTCAGTGTGGGAGAGCTGGCAGAGCGTTCCGTTTCCCCTGCGACCTTCGAAGGACCCTTGCGCAAAAAGGTGGCTCCCACGCTCCTGCTCCCCAGCACCCTCACCTTGGCCCGCCCCTCCGGTTGCTGCAGAGCTGGTGGATAAGGCCTGCCGGGCTCCTGGGGGCTAACTGAAACCCTAGGTCGGCCCCATGGGGGACATCCCAAGGGGCCTGGTTCTGTAATGCTAGGGTTTGGTGACTCAGAGCCCCAGAGCCAGACTCACCCTGCCGCACTGTCGCCATCCGGGCCGCTGGGCAAGAGAAGGGGCAGGGCCTTCCGAGTCCCTGGTGACTTTCAAGGGCTCCCTGGGCCAAAACGCTGGTGCCCAGGCTCCCGCTCCCCATGCCCTCACCTTGGCTTGCCCCTCAGCTCTCAGCACAGCGGGCGGATTGGGCCTGCCAGCTGCCTGGGTCTTAACCCTAACCCTAGGTCGGCCCCTCAGGGGCCCCTCCCAAGGGTCCTGGTGCTGCTACACTGGGGATCTGGGACCCCAAGCCCCAGAGCCAGAATCACCCTTCCTCAACGCCGCCACCGGGGCCGCTAGGGGCGCCGCCGGTCATTCAGGGTGGGAGAACGACAGGGCCCTGGAGAAACCAGCAACATTTGAAGCCTCCCACACCAAAATGCAGGGACCCACGCTCCCGCTCCGCAGCGCCTTTACCTCTGCCTGCCCACCTCTCGCCGCCCAGCCAGAGGATTGGGCCTACCAGCCTCCTGGGGGCTAACTCTAACCCTAGGTCAGCCCACAAGGAGCTCCTCCCAAGGGGCCTGCCCCCGCAACGCCGGGGATTGGGGATCCCCGAGCCGCAGTGCAGGACTCACCCTGCTGCCCCACAACCAATGGAGCCACTAGGGGTGTGCTGGTTATTCAGGGCTGGAGAAAGGGCAGGGTCCTCTGAGCCATGGCAACATTGCAAGGCCCAGGGCGCCAAAACCCTGGGGCCCACGCTCCCGCTCGCCATCGCCCTCAACTCAGCCCGCACCTCCGCCCATCGCACAGCTGGCAGATCTGGCCTGCCGGCCTCCTGGGCGCTAACCCTAACCCTAGGATGGCCCCTGAGGGTCCCTTCCTAAACGTGCCGCTAGGGGCACCACCATTCATTCAGTGTTGGAGAACTGGCAGGGCCCTCCGAACTCCCTCCAACCTTCGAAGGCGCCCAGAAACAAAACGCTTCGGCCCAGGCTCATGTTCACCAGCACCCTCACCTCGGCCCACCGCTCCGCTCACCACACATGTGGTGTATCGGGCCCGCCGGCCTCCTGGGGACTAACCCTAAGTGTAGGTCACCCCCCGAGAGGCACTTCCCGAGTGGTGTGGCTCCACAACACCGAGGATGGGGACCCCAAGCCCATGTGCCGGACTCACCCTGCTGCCCATCAGCCACCCGAGCCACTAGGAGCCCCGCTAGTCATTCAGAGCGGGAGAACAGGCAAGGCACTCCGAGCCCCCGGCGACTTTCGAAGGCCCTCCTGCACCAAAATGGTTGGGCCCATGATGCCGCTCACCAGCGCCCTCACATCGGCCCACTCCTCCGCTCGCCGCACGACCGTCGTATCGGTCCTGCTGGCCTACTGGGGTCTAATCCTAACCCTAAACCCTAACCTTAAACCCTAAACCTTAACCCCTAACCCTAATCCTAACCCTAACACTAACCCCTAACCCTTACCCTAACCCTAACCCTACCCTAAACCTAACCCTAAACCCTAATCCTTAAACCCTAAACACTAACATTAACACTAAACCCTAAAACTAACCCCTAACCCTAATCCCAAAACCCTAAACACTAAACCCTAACCTTAACCACTAACCCAAACCCCAAAACCTAACCCTAAACTCTAACCCTACCCCGACCCCTACCATACCCCTAACCCTACCCCTAACCCTACCCCTTCAGCTAACCCTACCTCTAACCCATAAACTAACCCTAACCCTTACCCTAACCCATACTCTAACCCATACCCTAACCCGAACCCTAACCTGTACCCTAATCCTAACATGTACTCTAACGCGTACCCTAACCCGTACCCTAAACCGAACCCTAAACTGTACCCTAACCAGTAACTTAAACCATACCCTAAACTTAACCTTAACCCTAACAAGTACCCTAACACATACCCTAACCTTAACCCTAAACCCTGACCCTAACCCATACCCTAACTCGTACCCAAACCCTACCCGTACCCTAAACCTAACCCATACCCTAACCGTAACCTGAAACCCTAAACTGTAACCCGTACCCTAACCCTAACCAGTACCCTTACCTTAAACTTAACCCATACCCTAACCTGTACCCTATCCCTAACCCGGACCCTAACCCATACCCTAACCCATACCTAACCCTAACCTGTACCCTGACCCGTACCCACACCCATACCCTAACCCTAAACCGTACCCTATCCCTATCCCTAACACATTCCCTAACCCGTACCCTAACCCTAACCCTAAACCGTAACCTAACCTGTACCATAACCCTAAACTGTACCCTAACCCTAACCCGTACACTAACCCTAACCCGTACCGTAAACCGTACCCTAATCCGAATGCCAACACTAACCCTAAACCGTACCCTAAAACGTACCCTAATGTGTACCCTAACCCATACCCTAACCCTAACCCGTACCCTAAACCTAACACGTACTCCAACTCTAACCCTAACCCTAAACCCAAACCCTAAACCCTAACCCGTACCCTAAACCCTAATCTGTACCCTAACCCATAACCTCTAACCTGTAACCCCTAAACCCAAACCTAACCCATACCCTCTCCTTACCCTAACCCTAACCCCTACCCTCAACCATACCCTAACCGTAACCCATACCCTAACCTTAACCCGTACCCTAATCCATACCCTAACCCCAGGGATTGGGTAAACCTGGACCCCACCACGGGACTCAGCTGGCCACCCCTCAGGAAACCATGCCCCTTGGGGCGCCGCAGAGCATCCCGTGCAGGAGAACTGGTAGGGCCCCCCTGAGACCCCAGCGATGCTCGGCAGCCCCCTACACCCCAACACTGAGGCCCACGCTCATCCCGCCCCACGCCTTCCCTTCACCTTGCCACCGAGCGCGTCACAGATCCGGCAGATCAGGCCTGCCGGGTTCCTGGGGCCTAGACCTGACCCTAGGTCGGCTGGGTAGGGCCCCTCCCCTGGGGTCCGGTGCCGCAGCCCCAGGGACTGGGGATTCCTGAGCCCCACTGCAGGATAAAGCCTACCAGCCCACAGGAAACCATGCCCCTTGGGGGGCTGTAGAGCATTCAGGGTGGGAGAACCAGGAGGGCCCCCAGAGCCCCTGGTGAACTTCGGCGATCCCTAAACCCAACCTTGAAGCCCATGCTCACTCCACCCCGCACCCTCAACTCAACGCGGCGGAGCTCGCCACATAGTGGGCAGATCTGGCCTGCGGGGTTCCTGGGCCCCAACCC
The DNA here is from genome assembly GCF_017311325.1 of Ursus maritimus. NCBI lineage: Eukaryota > Metazoa > Chordata > Mammalia > Carnivora > Ursidae > Ursus > Ursus maritimus. The sequence continues at coordinate 75,997 of NW_024426886.1, read as the reverse complement.
TAACCCTAGTTCATCTGTGGAGGGGCCCCTCCCCAGGAGCCTGGAGCCACAGCCGCGGGGATTCAGGACACCTGAGCCCCACAGCAGGACTCAGTCTGCCACCCCGCAGGAAACCGTGTGCCTTGGGAGGCCATAGAGCGTTCAGGGCAGAAGAACCAGGAGGGCCCTCCTGAGCCACCAGCGAACTTCGGCGGCCTCCCGCACCCCAACCCTGAAGCCCACGATCACCCTCCTGACACCCTCACCTCAGCCCGTGTACCTTGCCATACAGCCAGCAGACCGGGCCTGCGGGGCTCCTGGGGCCTAACCCTAGCCCTAGGTCGGCAGCGGGTGTGGGGGACTCCCCAGGAGCCTTACACCACAGCCCCGGGGAATTGGGATACCTGTGCCCCACCGCAGGACTCAGCTTGCCACTGGAAAGGAAACTGTGCCTCTTGGGGCTCTACGGAGCTTACAGGGCACGAGAACATGGGGAGGCCCCCGGAGCCCATCCCCACCTTTGGCAGCCCCCCGTGCCCCAACCCTGAGGCCCATGTTCACCCTCCCCCATGGCCTCCTCTCAGCCCTCCACAGAGCTCGCCGCACAGCCTGCAGATTGTCCTTGCCGGGCTCCTGGACCCTAACCCTTACACTAGGTTAGCCACAGAGGGGCCCGTCCCCAGGGTCATGGCACCTCACTCCAGGGGATTGCGGACACCCAAGCCCCACTGTAGGACTCAGCCTGCACCCCACAGGAAACTGTACTGTTTTGGGGCACAACAGAGCATTCAGGGCAAGAGAATTGGGGCACCCCTGAGAGCCCCTTCTGGTGAACCCCGACATTTGTGGGCCATTCTGGATGAAACCCAAGGCTCACACTCACCCGCCCTTCTGCCCTCATCTCAGTCGGCCTGGGAGTTCTCTGAGCACTGGGCAGTTCGGACCTGCTGTCTCTTGAGGCCTAACCTAACCCTGGGTCTTCTGCTGAGGGTCCCTCCCGGTTTGCCTGCTTCCAAGGCACCAGGCATTGGGCTCACCTCTGCACGACTAGAGGACTCAGCCTGCCCCACAGCAGGAAACTGTCATTTGGGGCTGCAGCACGGATTCATAGGAAAATCGGAGGGCCCTCCCCATCCCATCGCAGGCAACCCCCACTTTCAGAGATCTCCCCGGATCCAATTAGTAGCTTCACACTGACCTTTAAACTTGCTCTCCAAGGAGATCTTTTGAAATTCTCCACACTTCCAACCGATGGCATCATCCAGCTTCAGTGCCTTACCCAGCTTTAGGTCTTGAGATGGATTAAAATGGGAAGTCATTTCACTGATGACGATGTACTGGTGACCAAAAGATACATGCATAAATGCTTCATATCACTTGGCTTCAGGGAAATGCAAATCTAAACCCCTATAGATGCCATATCACACGAGGCCGAATATCTAAAAATAAGAAGACATGAAACTATACATGTTGGAGAGGATGTGGAGAAACGGGAACCCTCTTACACCCCTGTACGAATGCAGTCGGTGCAGCCACTCTTGAAAATGGTACAGGTTTCCTCAAGAAGTTATAAATAAAGCTACCCTATGTCCCAGCAATTGCACTGGGTATTTACCCCAAAGAGACAGAGGTAGTGAAGATGGGACACATGCACCAGTGTTCATAGCAGCAATATCCATAATAGACAAGCTGGAAGGAGTGCAGATGACCATGGATAAATGAATGGATAAAGAAGATGTGGATATATTATATGGAATATTACTCAGCCATCAGAAAGGATGAATACTTACCATCACACCGACCTGGGTGGAGCTGGAGATTATTATGCTGAGTGGAATAAGTCAATGAAAGAAAGACAATGATCATATGCTTTCACTCCTTGTGGAATATCAGAAACAAGGAAGAAGACCAAGGGGAAGGAAAGGGAAGTCATCAGAGAGGAGAAACCCATGATGGACTCTTAACTATCACAAAACTGATGATTGCTGGAGGAGAAGTTGGGGGGGGTAACTGGGTGAGTGGCATTAAGGAGGTCACACGATACAATGAGCACTGGGTGTTCCACACGACTGGTAATTTATTGAAGACTACATCTGAAACTAATGATGTACTGTAAGTTGGCTAATTGAATTTAAATTAAAGAATAAAAGACCTCGAATAAACAATCCTAAACATTTGTATGGAACCACTAAAGATACTGAACAGCCAGTGCAATGTGGAAAAGAAAAACAAAGCTGGAGGACTCACAATTTCAGATTTCAGGTTATACTACAAAGCTGCAGTCATCCTAACAAGACAGTACGGCACAAAAATAGACACAGCGACCAAAGGAACAGGATACAAGTTCAGACAGAAACCCACAATTATGTGGTCCATGAATCTTCCACAAAGCAAGCAATGATATCAAAAGGGAAAAGGACAGTCTCTACAACAAATGGTGTTGGGAAAACTAGACAGCTACGCACAAAAGAATGAAATTAGACTGCTTTCTTACACAATACAGACAAACACAAAACAGTTTCAAGACCTCAATATGAGACCTGAATCCATAAAAATCCTACAGGAGGGAAGACAGTAACTTCTTGACATGGACCATATTAACGTTTTTCTAGACTGTCTCCTGAGGCAAAGGAAATGAAAGCAAAAATAAACTATTGGGAATACAGCAAAATAAAAGTTTCCACACAGCAGAAGTACAATGAAAACGTAAAAATAATAAGACAACTTACTCAAAGGGAGAAGATATTTGCAAAGTTCATATGCAATAAAGGGATAGTGTCCAAAACATATAGAACTGATACTACTCGACCCCCAAAAAACAAATAATCCAGTTTAAAAGTAGGCAGAAGACATGGACAGACATTTCTCCAAAGAAGAAATACAAATGGCCAACAGTCCCGTGAGAAGATGTTCACCATCACCCATCATCAGGAAAATGTAAATCCAAAGGAAAATAAGGTAATACCTCAAACCTCTCTGAATGGCTAACATCAAAAGCACAACAAAGAGCAGGTGTTGAGAGGATGTGGATAAAGGGGAATCCTCGCGAACTGTGGGTGGGAATGCAAACTCTGGTGGCCACCGTGGAAAACAGTATGAAGGTTCCTCAAAAAATTAAATATAGAACTACCCTACGATACAACAATCACACTCCTCATATTTACCCAAAGAATAGGAAAACAGTAACGTAAAAGGATACGTGCACCCCTATGTTTCTTGCACCATTATTTACAATATCACAATATGGAAGCAACCCAAGTGTCTGTAGAAAAATTGACAAATGAGATGATAGATGTGTGTATTCACACACACACACACACACACACACACACACACAATGGAGTATTACTCGGCTTGAAAAAGAATGAAACCTTGCCATTTGAAAACACATGGATGGAGCTAGAGAGTATTATCCTAACTAAAATCAGTCAGTCAGAGAAAGACAAATCCCATACGATGTCACATTAATGGGGAATTTAAGAAACAAACAAAAATAAATAACTAAAAGAGAAAAAGGAGACACACCAAAATACAAACTCTTAACAATAGAGAACAAACGGATGGTTACAAGAGAGTAGGTGGATAGAGGGATGAGTGGAATAGATGAAGGAGATTAAGAGGATACTTTTCTTGATGACCACTGAGTAATATATAGAATTACTGAATCACTCTCTTGTACACCTGAAACGAATGTAACACTGTATGTTAGCTCTACCGGAATTAAAATAAATTTTTAAAAAAGATTTTCCTTTCAGGAAGCTCTTTGAAAAAGCTTTTCCTGTGCACTGTGCATAAGCCCTACTTGGGAGGATTCACTCTACAATAATTATTCACTCCATGCCTCAAATTCAGATTTCACTGAGTTCTTACTGTGGATCCCAGCCCACGGGAGCCATGGTCCTTTTCTGTCCAGGCTCAGCACCAATGCATTCAAGATTGGAAGTAGAGACACATGTCACTTCACAGTCCAGAAAGGTATTATTGTTTCTGTTTCAGTGTGAGAGAGTCAGAGACTTTGGGACGGTTTCAGAGCAGGTTTATTACGGATCCTGAATCTCTACTTCATGTTCATTGCCTGGATCCATTTGGCTCTTAGGTTCCTGATGGATGGGCTTGCTTCCAAGCACATACATGAGAAGATGCACTGGTGGGTGGGCTTGGTGCGGACAGGAAGAAGACCAAAACAACAAGGGTCCACATGCCTCCCTGATCAGGAATGCTACGGGAGAGGCACAGGACGGTGGAGAATCTCATTCGAAACTCCAAGGCTTCACCAGCTGAACACAGAGACACAGGTCAAGGGATCTGGAGATGCAGGGGTTGAAGCTGCCTGAGCTACCTCTGGAGAGGAAGGGAGGGAACGAATGAGAAGGAGAACACTGCCTGCCCCTGGCCCATGCCAGCTCACCCACCGCTCCTGACACGCATCCAGCTATGAGCTGACACAGCACTGGGCTCCAGGATAGGGGCTGGCTCGGAGTCCTCAATCCTCAGTGGGAACAGCTGGCCCCAGGGCGTAGAGACATGCTGAGGAGATGAGGAGGAAACTTCCCACCCAGGTCATCCCCTCCTTGAACACAGCCTTAGAACTCTAAAAAAAAAAAAAAAAAAAAAAAAAAACCTACTAACGGGTTGAAAGACATACCATGGATGAACAAGGCATAGAGACTATGTAAAATAACATTCATCTTTTAAGTTCAGAGCTGTCATCTCAGTAAGTGGGGGAGAGCTTCCCTAAGAAGACTGAGGGACGGTGTCGGCCATGCTGAAATGGGAGACATGGCTCTCCTGATTGTGGAGTCTGCAGCCCCCTTCCGGGGAGGGCATCACCCTGCACACTACGAGATCCATGGAAGTGTTCCATCAGGGCCAGATGATTTGTCTGCAAGAAGCTACCCTGGCATCAGACTGCCACAAGGGCACCAGGGACGCAGGGCCAATGGAGGACGGACATACCCGGAGGCCATGGGCAAGAGCAGAGGCACATGACCTTTGAAGATGATGATGAAAAGCAGGAGGTGGCAGCATGGAGCCGCGCCCAAAAGTGCCATGGGAGCAGTGCACACAGCCACACTGACTGGGTGCCTTCTGTGTGCCCAGTGTGGCTTGACTTCAGTGGGCTCCAGACTGTCCGACAGCACAGAAGATTAGTGGAAGTGTGCACCACCCCGGCCTCCTCTCCCTTGCAGCTGCTAGGAATCACGGTTACAGACCCTGGTCAGCTTTTGTGGAAACCAGCAGTGGCTCCCCGCACGCCTGCACCTCTGGTGGTGGTCCAGTGGACCCTCGTGCCTGGCCAGACATGATGTCTACCTGTCTCCACACAAATCCAAGACACGGAGGGTGTCCCTGAATTCCACAGCACCTGATGAGACAGATCCACAGTAGAACTCCAACACCCAGTGGGTCACTCGGACCTCACCTATGGTCATGGAGCTCCTCACCCTATTTCTGTCACTTCCCACAGAAAGCCTGTTTCTGATCCACCCCACAATACCAATACATCCTGATTGCTGACCTGGGGTCATGCCTATGAACCCACATGGCACCTTTCTTAGTGAAGGTATGCCTAAGCACCTCTAGAAAATATTTCTAATGAAGTACCAGTCCATCAGGACTACGGTGTGAAGGTAGCACACAGCCTGCATAGTAGTAGTCAGTAATTCTAACAAGAGGTTAACCCCAACCCGCCTCTCACAAAACCTTCCTCCATCCCCATTCTGAACTCATGGTCTGCCCTCAGAAAACCCTCCAGGAAACAAACCTTTCATCTGAATGCTCTCTTCACCTTCTGCTACAAATCTTGTCCAACCACAATGATATGAAACTAGAAATCCAGTCTCAAAGAAAAGAATGGGACAGTCAAAAATAGGTGGAGATTGTGGGGCCTGGTGGCTCAGTATTTAAGGTCTGCTTTCAGCTCAGGTGATGATCCTTCGGATCCTGG
>NW_024426886.1:66304-68022 GCF_017311325.1 Ursus maritimus | reverse complement strand
AAAAAAAAAAAGGAGGGCACGTGTCATAATGAGCACTAGGTGTTATATGCAAACAATGAATCATGGAACACTACATCAAAAACAAATGAAGTACTCTAGGGTGACTAACATCATTTTAAAAATGAGAAAGATATGAAATCCATACAGGAAAACTGTCACTATTTGCAAATGACATGAAATCCCGAAAGATTCCACACAAAAAAACTGTTAGAATAAACAAATTCAAGAAAGCTGCAGGGTATAAAGTCGATATACAGAGACCTGTTGTCTTTATTTTTTTCAGATTTTATTTATTTATTTGACAGGAAGAGAAAAAGCAGGAGCAGGGGGAGTGTCAGAAAGAGGGAAAAGCAGACCCTCGCTAAGCAGGGAGCCCAACACGGGGCTCGATCCCAGAACTCTGGGATCATGACCTGAGCTGAAGGCAGACGCTTCACCTATGGAGCCACACAGATGACCCAACTTCTTGCATTTCTGTATACTGATGACACACTTTCGCAAAGAGAAATTAAAAAAGCAATGCCATTTACAATTGCATCAAAAAAAATCTAGGAATAAAAGTAACCAAGAATGAGAAAGACATAGTACACTCAACACATGGCAGAAAAGAAATGAAAAACATGAGTGTTGAGGGGGCAGAATGTATGGGTCAAAGATTTGGAAGGCAACACAAACAAATGGAAGCTTACGCGATGCTCCTTATCTGAAAAAGTTAATTATGTGAACATGTCCATTGTACCCAAAGCAATCGATATATGTGATGAAATCCCTATCTGAATTCCAGTGGCATTATTCGAGGATATAGAAAACAGTCCTCAAACTTGTATGGAATCACAAAAGACCCCAAATACCCTAAGCAACCTGGAGAAAGAAAGGTGCAGTCAACACACACCTGGATTTCAAGCTAGATTACAAAGCTGTTGTCATCAAAACAGGATGGTACTGGCATAAACACAGACACCAGGTCAGTGGAACAGAACAGAAAGCTCAGAAACTTACCCACACGTAGATGATCCTAACTTAGGACACAGCAGCAGAAGATATACCATGAGGGAAGGACTGAGTCTTCAGTGATCGGTAACAGGCAAACTGGACACTAAATGCAGAAGAATATAACTGGGTCACTTTCTTAACACCACACACAAAATTTTTAATGGATGAATGATTTGAACATAAGACCTGAATCCATAAACCTCCAAGAAGACACAGGTACTAAGTCTCTCGACATTGGTTTTGGCAAAGAGTCTTCAGATCGGACACCAAATGCAAAGCAACAAAAGCAAAAATAAACAAGTGGAACAACATCAAACTGAAATCTTCCACATGGGAAAAGAAACCATCAAAAACTTAAAAGGCCATGGACCCAATAAGAAAAAAATATCTGCGAATCATATGTGTGAGAAGAGGCTAATATCCAAAATACACACAACACTCATACAAATCAAAACAAAAAAAAAAGTATAAAAAATGGGGGGAATATGTGAATAGATACTTTCCAAAATGGCACACAGGTGCCAACAGAAAGAAAAAGTTGTTCGGCATCGCTCATCATCGTCAGGGAAACATCAGCCAAACCCACAATCGGCTATTCCCTCACAACTGTTGGAACAGCAATTGTCCCAGAGACAGACACCAAGTGGGGTCAAGAGTGTGCAGACGAGGAGACACTGTGCACTGTTGGTGGGAATGGAAATTGGTGCAGCCACTGTGACAAACGC